>NC_067122.1:33140214-33440214 GCF_021347895.1 Acanthochromis polyacanthus | reverse complement strand
GAAACCGGCTGTGGTAATCACATCTGAAAGTGGTTTATACCGGCGGATTCATGACGATCTAAGCTGTCCATTGGCGTTTGCGGCCGCCGCCGCGGCCGCAGCCGCCGCCGCCGCAGCCGCCGGACATTCTTTAAATTCCTATGCAAATTCGTCGGATTAATGACGATCTAAGCTGTCCATCGGCGTTTGCGGCCGCCACCGCGGCCGCCGGACATCCGGCCGCAGCGGCGGCCGCAAACGCAGATTGACAGCTTAGATTCGGCGGATTCATGACGATCTAAGCTGTCCATTGGCGTTTGCGGCCGCCGCGACAGAATATTCGAATTTTCAGGCCAGGCCGAGTTGTACTGTTATTTTCTATCTGCTGAGCCTGTGCCATTTGGAGGGAAGTGAAATACAGTATGTCTTGTCACTGGAAGTAGTTTGCACTGGTCAAACATACAAACGTTACCTTACTACAGGTATTTGTTTTAAATGCTTTATGTTGTCAAAAACTAAGGTTGAGAAATTTGTGTTTCTTTTGCCTTAATTTGTCATTTTGTGAAGATGTTATTTATTTTTGCAATTTGTTAATTTCATTATTTGGAAATACCAGAATTTGCACACTGGTTTACATCTTTGTCTGTCTGATCTCATCATTTCTAAACAAAAAATAATAATTAAATTGGACATTACAATCAAACAGTTACTTAGTACTTGAGTTGTTTTTTCACCAAATACTTTTTCACTCTTACTTGAGTAATTTTTTGGATGACTACTTTTTACTTCTACTTGAGTGATATTATTCTGAAGTAACGTTATTCTTACTTGAGTTCAATTTTTGGCTGCTCTACCCACCTCTGATGGTTGCACAGTCAAACACAAAACAAACAAACAGACAAATCTATTGATTTAGATTCTCCTTGTAAGTTGAAAAGACAATGAAATATTTCTATGTTGTGTTCAGGATTTCAAGTCCTTTAAAACCTGGAAATGTGTGTGTATGCTCTCAGTCACTCATTAATAAGTAATTTAAAATACTAATCATTATCGAGAAAAGGCTAATTCCCCTTACTCAGTATAGTTTAGTTTATTTGTTGACCTTAATTTTGTCAGAAGTTGCCAGAAAAGACTGACAGAGATAGGTAAACCCCTACTTCATACTGCTAAATGTCAAACAATTCAAAACTGTAACATTCCCCAGTACTTTCATTACTGGGCATCAGCTCCTTATTTCATAACTGACTGAGCAGATATGGCCAGCTGTATAACAAACATGAAATGAAAGCATGATTCTTGATATATTTTATAATATGGACATGTTGTTTATTTTCTCACCTCACTTTTTAGGCTGGAGAAACAAAGTGATCTGTCACCTGCCTGTTATTCTAATTGAAGTCGTATACTTATTGGAAGAGATACCTGAAGGTAAACTCCTAAGCAGTTACTATAAAATCAGATGTACTCACACATAAACTTTCTGCACTGAGTCCAGCTTATGACATTGGTCTTTAAAGTCAAGTTTAATTCCAGTAGAATATCATTTTGTATTGATGACAGGATGGTGGAGGCATGGCTATTAGTTTGTCAGAAAGTAGAAAAGGTGAATTTATTGCGGCTTTTGTAGCTAATACGGTGTTGACCATGTGGGTCAGTGGGAGGGGACTGGGGGTCTTGACAGAGGTATCAAGTGTGGTACATGGCAATCATTTGAAATGGGAGTGGTGATCCTGGATGTGAAGAGTCTCCCCTCACAGGACAGAGATGTGTAAGCTGAAAAAAATATATATCTGAGTTGGGGGCACTTCAGCAAGTCCCCTGGTTGAACTGCTATAGATGACCCACTGCCTGTGTAGCAAAAATAGTTTGACAGTTGTAGAAGCCTGTCTGTCTGAAGTGTAAAGCCATGTCTAAAGTAACAGAGATTGTCATCAAATTGCAGTCTTCTGTTGAAGTACACTGAACAGATGTCTTTGTGAAACAGAGTTCTCCGCCTCATCACAAAACATTGTTTTTTCCCCCACATAGTCACTCTTAGCTTCAGTGCACTTGGTTCACTAATCTTCAAGCTTCACTTGATTACCCTCTTACATACTGATTTTCAATGGGCATCAACACAAACTGAAACTCACTGATCGGTCTAGTAACATGGGTTAAACAATACTGAACTGAGCAACTTTGTGGTGCTTCAGCACAATCTGCCATAGGTGGTTGTATATCCTGTCAAAGATGATTTAAATCAAAAATAAATTTGAAAAATAAAGTTTTGACGACTTTTTGTGTGTTGGGTATTATGATAATAACGTAGGTGTAATATAAGGCAGCTGGCCCACATGATGTATGTCCAAGACTGCTTAAAGACTGTGCTGCACAACTGTGTCAATCTCTCCACAGGATCTTCAACCTGAGTCTACAGCTGGAGCAGGTGCCTGCTCTATCGAAAACATCCTGTATTTCACCGGTACCAAAAATCAAATGTCCAGCTGAACTAAATGACTACAGACCTATTGCTCTGACCTCACACATCATGAAAACTCTGGAGCGGCTGGTTTTACGTCTCCTGAGGCTTGAGGTCAAAGACAAACTCGATTCCTTGCAGTTTGCATACAAAGAACACATTGGAGTGGATGATGCCTTCCTCTTCATGCTTCACCGTGCCCTGTCTCATCTGGAGGAACCTGGAGTTTATGTGAGAATCATGTTCTTTGATTTTTCAAATGCATTCAACTCCATCCAACCCACCATCCTCAAAGACAAGCTCACAGAGATGGGAGTGGATCCTTCCTGTGTTTCTTGGAACAGAGATTACCTGACAGGAAGGCCACAGTTTGTCAGGCTGGGGAACTGTGTTTCTGGGACATTAATGAGCAGTCCTGGCGCTCCATTCCTGTTCACACTGTATCCATCTGACTTCAAATACAGCACTGAGTCCTGCCACATTCAGAAATACTCTGATGACACCGCTATCATGGCATGTATTAGAAATGGACATGAAGCTGAATACAGAGATCTGATAAGTGCCCTCAGTGACTGGAGTCACAAAAACTGCCTGCTACTCAACACCTGAAAGACAAAGGAAATGATCATAGATTTCCGCAGATCCAAACCCCCTCTTCAGCCAGTGAACACTTGTGGCGTGGACATCGAGGTGGTGACATCATATAAATATTTAGGTGTCCACCTTGATAATAAGTTGGACTGGTCTAAAAACGTAGACTTCATCTACAAAAAGGGCCAGAGCCGACTTTATTGCCTCAGAAGACTTCGATCACTAGATATCTGCAGTAAGATGCTGCAGATGTTTTATCAGTCTGTGGTAGCAGGTGTCCTGTTTTATGCTGCAGTCTGCTGGGAAGGCAGTATAAAACAGAAGGAGGCAAGGCGTCTGAACAAACTGATTAAAAAAGCTGGTTTTGTAGTTGGAATCAGATTGAACACATTGGAGGATGAGGTGGAGAGACGGGCACTGAGCAAGATGGAGGCCATTCTGACCAACATGGATCATCCACTTCACATCTGCCTCAGTGAACAACAAAACATCGGTAGACGCTGACATACGCTGAAACACGCTAGGGGTACGCTGGAATATGTTTCGACTACGCCGGGGTACGTCGGTGTACGCTGATGTATGCTGACGGCCAAAATTTTTTTTGAACATGCATAAAAATTTTCAGCGTATGCTGACATATGAATTTTACGCTCCTCATACATTCCTCATACGTTGAACACGCTAGAGGTACGCTGAAGGTACGTTAAGGCGCTGTCACACTCCAGCTTATAGAGCCAGCGTATGAGGAACGTATCGCATATTTCGAAAAATTGTTTATAGGCACAACTTTTCAGCGTATGAGGTCGATTTTCGGTTAATGACCATTAGAGTAACATGAGCCTAGCGTACCATCAGCGTATGAGTAGCATATGAGTAGCGTACGCTGAGCGTATGTGAGCATATGTGAGCGTATGTGATGTGATGTGTATTTGAGTTGGACGTATACCGACGTATGAGTAACGTATATCAGCGTACCTTCGACGTATGCATAATGTCAGCCTAACGTATGAGGAGCGTACACACCGGGGGGTATAAAAGGTGGCAGCGCGCGAATTTCGTCATTCCGCCAGTAGACTTCAAGCTGTCAAGATGCGAAAACGCCGGGCCTCGAAAGTCAAGCCAGCTGATGTTCCCCCTCCTTCTCCATCTGCACCTGGGCCTGCACCACAACCTGCACCTGCTGCTGCTGCTGCCGATCCTGATCCTGAGCCAGATGTCATCCTTCCTCCTCCTCCTCCTCAGCAAGCTGGTCCTTCAGAAGATACTGGTGGTGATACCTCAGATGCAGTGTCAGTCTCTCCAATTCCCCGGGAAGGCTCCAGGGAATCTTCTCCAGCATCCTCACATTCCTGCAGGGCTGCTGCCACATCCTCCAAACACAAAAGAAGAAGCAGAGGGCCAAGAAGAGTGAATTCAGTTTGAATTTTGCTGAGGAGGACCAGATGTTGGACTTTATCAGCGATAATCCAATTCTCTGGTATGTGAAATTGACTGACTATAGGAGGAAGGACAAGAAAGAAAAGTTATGGCAGGAGCAGGCTGAATTAATGGATAGGTCTTCTGAAACTATGCAGGGGTGGTTCAGATCACTGACAGACACCAACACATGCCTTGACAAGAAAAAGAGTTGGGATCCTGGTGTGATCTTCACACAGAGGGAGGATTGGATCGACACCAAGTTTTCCTTCCTGAAAGGAGTGACCTGCCACAGACCAGAGCCAATTCAAAGTGTAAGTACAATATTTTACTTTTTTCATATTTTATGTGCTATAACATGACTTCTTTTTCAGGTACATATTATGTACATATTATGCTTTAATATGTTTCAGATTTTGTGCTATGCCACTGACTGAATTATACTTATGATGTCTTATTGTTCTGTCTTTGCAGGTGAAGCAAACTTTCCAGCAGCACAGGGGAAACTTGGAGGCTGCTGAGACTGCATGTGCTGAGCTGCAAGTGGGGCAAGATGAGGCTGCTGCTGGTACCCAATCTTCAACCTCCTCAACTGGCAGAAAGAGGCAGAAGGATGTTGAGAGTGACATTCTGCAATCCCTGGAGAAGAGAGTGGCAGAGTTTGGCAGCATTCTCAAGGACTTCACCAAAGCTCAGCAGCAGCCAATGACAGCCAGGGTAGCCTTTGCCAACTATGTCAGGGACAGTCTGATGACCATGCCCAAGGTCAGCTACAAGAAGGCAAGGTCAAGCATCAACCGGCTGCTGTCTGAGCTGATGGAAGACAGTGATAATGAAGACCTGCCAGCTGCCACTGCCACTGCTCCTGCACCTGGACCTGCACCTGTGCTTGCACCTGCACAACAGCCTCCACACCGGCCAAGTTCTGCCCCGTCGTTTGGGTCAGTTGACCAGTACCATGGTCATGTGTGGGGGACATGACCATGCTGGCATCACCCTCTGACCTGGTGGACGATGACATTAACACACCACCTTCACAACAAAGCAGTCAGTGAATGCCAGGGCTGTGGCTGTGGAAAATGAACTGTCAAGTGAACTGTGAACTGTGATTTTAGTGATACTTACTACACACACTTTGTGTGCGGAGCTACCCAATGGTGGCCAGTTTTGGTATTGAACATTAAGACTACATGTGGTCCCCATGTTGTGCCTAATAATATATATGATAAACATAACTTCCCAACCAATGTGTTTATTGAATGGGGGGGGGGATCATACAATCACTGACTGTGTGTTATGGGGGACACGCCACCCATACTGCATTGTGGAATAACTGCTTCGAGATGCAAGATGCCGCAGAGTCAATGCAAGCTTCAGTCCAGGCTCCAGGCGTTCCCTGTATCAAGTATGTTGCCTGGTGATGTTGGGACCAACCCTGTCCAGCAGTTCATCATACATTTCTGGAGGGATGCGTAGGAAGGCTTTCTGATCTTCATTTCTCAATTCAACCATAAGCTGGTCATAAAGGCCAAATTGACGCCGCCTTCCAATCCAAGGTTTCACCCAGATTGCACGTCTCATTCTACGCCTTCTTCTTCTGTGTCTAGCATACTCAACTGCCAACTGTAACAAATCTTGGTGATGTTGCAGCACAGCAACCTCCGTCTCTGAACTGCTGGTACAAACTGATACAGATTTGGAAATGTGAGACTTTACATACCCCCCATACGCTGGAAATATGCATGTAATACGCATGGGATAAGTTGACTGTATGCTCAAAACACATTAGGCATAAGTTGAGTACGTTAGACTGTTGTTAGGACTACCGTCATAACGTTAGACATTATTTAGACACACGTCAGACACACGTTCATTATACGCTCCTCTGACGCTAGGTTTCCTGACCCACTCAATTTCAACATATGAGAAGCGTACTCGACGTATGAGTAACGTACCTTCAGCGTACCTCTAGCGTGTTCAGCGTATGAGGAACATATGAGGAGCGTAAAATTCATATGTCGACATACGCTGAAAATTTTTGTGCATGTTCAAAAAAAATTTTGGCCATCAGCGTACATCAGCATACACTGACGTACCCTGGCGTAGTCGAAACGTATTCCAGCATACCCCTAGCGTGTTTCAGCGTATGTCAGCGTATGCCCAAAAAGTCCATACGTTCCTCATACGCTGGCTCTATACGCTAGAGTGTGACAGCACCTTCAATTGAGAATTTTATACCCCCCGCTGTGTACGCTCCTCATACGTTAGGCTGACGTTCCACATACATCGGAGGTACACTGATATACATTACTCATACGTCGGTATACGTCCAACTCAAATACACATCACATCACATACGCTGACATACACTATGCGTACGCTACTCATACACTACTCATATGCTGACGGTACGCTAGGCTCACGTTACTCTAACGGTCATTAACCGAAAATTGACGTCATATGCTGAAAAATTGTGCGTATAAACAATTTTTCTTAATAGTCTTAACAATTTGCGAGTTCATTGTCCTTAGTCATATTTCATTGTTGTACCAGTTTCATTTACATTGTTCTGTGAATCGTCACTATTAATTCTTCATTTGGCCAGTATATGCTTGTTTATTAGTTGAATAGTGTGATTCACAGAACTACCAAAAGCTAATCAACCCCACGATCATTTTTAACTACAGTCAAATAAATAAATAACTGCATTTTAATAAATACATAGTTCTCAGTTGCATTTTCTCCATGCTTTATTTGTCAGGTTAAAATCCACTGTGCATTCTATACAAATTGGAGATACAAGATCAGATGAGGTAGAATTCTTTTCACCAAGACCAGCACAGATGAACAATAAATGACATTAACTCAAGTACAGCCACCATCATCAGAAGTAGAATTTGAAAAGTTTGCAAACAACAAAAGAATTTCAAATGACCAACCAAAATTAAATAAACTTTTAACATTGAACCTCATCGTCAAGTTTCTCCAAGAGATTTTCCATGTCCTCCCAAAAGCTCCTTTTTGGGCATGGTACAGCTGGAGAAGTTTTGGTGTGCACTTGTCCAGAACAGCTCTGAATGTTCCCAGCAATTCCTTGTTACCTCCACCAAGGAGGTTATGTGACACCCGGAGTCCGTCTGTCTGTCTGTTAGCAAGATAACTCAAAAACGCCTGGGCAGATTCAGATGAAATTTTCAGGGACTGTAGACTATGGTAAGAGGAAGAGCTGATTTAATTTTGGTGACAATCCGGAAAGGATCCTGGATTATGGATCACTTTGAATTTTTTAGTATGTGGTTTAGTATGTGGTCCAAAATATGACAAAAACATCATAGGTTAGTATGTCGTCCAACAAATTGGAACAAGGTGTCCAGATAGCTCAACTGGTTAAGAAGGCGATTCGTAAACAGAATTGTGTCAGAGATGCAGGTTCAATTTCAGCTCATTATCCTTTACTGCATGGGTTTCCTGTTTTCCTCTCTCCCTGTTGATTAATTAAGAATGCAATAAAATTGTTCATGAAAATATATGTCTTATGTTTCCATGAAGATACAATACAATACTTCAATTTCTAAATTGTACATAAATGTATGTGAATACAATGTTCCATGGGAATGTCAATATCCTTGGTGGAGGTCTGTGCTCTCTGAGTCATAGTTTGGTATGTTGTCCAAAATGTAACTGAAACGTCATAGTTTAGTGTGTCGTCCGAAATGTGGAAAAAAAGTCATAGTTTAGTTTGTTGTCCAAAATGAGAGAAAAAAAATGTCATAGTTTAGTATGTCGTCCAAAATGTGACAAAAACATCATAGTTTAGTATGTCATCCAAAATGTGACAAAAACGTCATAGTTTAGTGTGTTGTCCAAAAACTGACAAAAACGTCATAGTTTTTTAGTATGTCATCCAAAATGTGACAAAAACGTCATAGTTTAGTGTGTTGTCCAAAATGTGACAAAAATGTCAGAGTTTAGTATGTCGTCCAAAATTTCAGTAAAATGTCATATTTTCGTATGTTGTCCAAAATGTGACAAAAACTTCATAGTTTAGTATGTCATCCAAAATGTCACCAAAAACATCATAGTTTAGTATGTCATCCAAAATGTTCTAAATCGTACATAAATGTATGTGAATACAATGTTCCATGGGAATGTCAATTGTCTGGTTTCTTGAAGAGTTCATGCTCACAGTGACCAGAGACTGGAATAGCCAAGAGACTGGTTGTCATATTCTTCAGATTGAGATGCTGTTTTCCACTTGATGTGTAGGACCGCACGGCCATAGAGTAGCTCTAAAATCTCTGACAAATTGCAGAGTGCATTTTGGAATTCAGGGTCCTCAAATTGTATATATATATATATTATATATTATATAGATATATAATATATATTATATATTAAATAACACACAGGGAAAATGGCATAAGGGCATAGTGTACTTGCTGTGACCTGTGCTGGTCAGACCGTCAGGTTTATTACCTCCAAGTATTGTCTGTACAGTCCTTAACTAGAAAAATATTACTCTCAGTTTAACATTATGGTATAAATGAATCAATTGACACTGAAACTTTGCAATAAAGTGTCTTATCGCCTTTCTTCTCAATCATCAGTACTTGAGGTGACAGTCTAAACAGTTTGTTTGGTATATTGGTGTTATCTGATACTCTCTTTGGTAAGGATTGTAAATTCCATTACTATACAGAATTATGTGTTTGGACAAACAAGTACATTATGCCCTTATGCCATTTTTCCTGTGTGTTATATAAAATATACCACATACATGAAGAAAAGTGCCATTTTAATACTCATAAAATAATCATACAAAACATAAAAATTCCTTAAAATTCAGATTTTTAATTTAGCACCAAACAAAGAGTTGTAGTATGACCAGCAGGAGACAATTGATGGCTCCAGTGATTTTGGTGACTGTACAGTGTGTAAGAGTGAAGTTACTGAATTTTAATACTCATAAAATAATCATAAAAAACAAACGTGTGTTTGTTTTGTTATTAAGCCTCCTTAGCCTCCTCCTTAGCCTCCTTGCATTAGAAGGCTAATGTGTCACCGGCCCGGCTCGTTAGCGTGCAAGCTAAGCAATACCGTCTTTCGTCCATAAACTGTATATCAATTAAAACAGTACAGTTTCATGAAATAAATAAATCACAAGAAGTTGGATGTGTTATTTACTTGACCTGTGAGGCGCCACCTGCCCCGGTAGGTCCACCGGGTCCACCGGGTCCACCTGACGTCTACTCTTTATAAATGGCGCATGCACGTTTGGAGCAATCGGTGTTCGATTACCTTCCCCTGTGACCTATGTGACGTCATTCCAGTATTTTTCTACTCGTACCCATAAACTTGAATTCGTCCTCACAGGGAAGACTTCGTAGTCGTAGAAATTAGAGTTGCACTCACAACTTTTAGGTTCATACTCGTAAAACCAATCCTAACCCTTAATTTATCAAACTCATGCATATGACAGCAGAATTTTGTGTACAAATTTTTTATTAACATACAATGTTTAACATTACGAATACGAATGGTTAGAATCGTGGATGAATACTTTTGACAGTAATCTTACTCCATAGGTGTGTTCCTCAGAGTTTGTAAAGCAAGAAAAGGATCTGAGTTGGTTTACTTGGCCTTCTTTAAGAGATGCTTCACTGTTTTTACAGTTCTTTCGGCGAGACCATTTGACTGAGCGTATCCAGGGCTTGAGTGAGTGAGCTTAATGCCCCATGCTACTGCAAACTGTCTCATTTCTTGACTTGCGGATGGCACATGATCACACACAATCTCTTTCAGTATTCCTTCTCTTGCAAACACTGATTTCATCTTGCTGATAACTGTGTGTGCTGTTTTGTCTCTGATGTTCAGTACTTCTGGAAATTTGGAGAAGTAGTCCACAATCAGAAGAAATGACTGACCACTGATTTCAAATATATCAGCTCCCACTTTCAGCCAAGGAAGCTCTGGGATGTCATGAGAGATCATGGGCTCCCTCTGGTGGCTGGGTTGGAACTGCTGGCAGGTTGCACAGGACTCTACCATTCTTTCAATGTCTTTAGTTATGCCTGGCCAGTACCAGTGCACTCTGGCCAGAGCTTTGGTGCGGTGCATGCCATGGTGAGCTACATGCAGCCTCTGTAACATGTTTGCTCTCATTTTGGTTGGAAGAATAATCCTGTCATCTGCAAAGATTATTCTGTCTCTCACTGACACAGTGTGTCTGATGGGCCAGTACTGTGTTAATCTTTTGTCCACTTGTCTTCGGTGCTGTGGCCAGCCTTGCCTGTGAGTGTCCTGTAAAGCCTGGAGTATAGGATCTGTCTGTGTCTCAAGCTTTAACTGTTCCAGAGTCTCACAACTCAGGGCCTCTGTTGGTTCAAGAGCATAGATTACTTTATCATCAAAATGATCACACTGGTCCTGTCCATGTGTAGTTGCTCTTGAAAGTGTGTCTGCGATCTGTAGTTCTTTACCTGGCGTGTAGCTTACATTCAAATCATAGCGCTGCAGTTGTAATAACATCCGCTGTCGTCTCGATGGAGCTGCTCCCAGTGGTTTTTTCAGAATTGTTTCCAATGGTTTGTGATCTGACTGCACATTAACCTTTACTCCATAGACATACTGATGAAAGCGCTTGACTGAAAACACAATAGCCAAGAGCTCCTTTTCTATCTGAGCATAGTTCTTTTCTGTGTCTGTTAGAGCTCTGGATGCACAAGCGATTGGATGTCCATCTTGCATCAGACAGGCGCCCAAATCATCTTTGGATGCATCTGCTTGTATGACCACTTTTTTTTTTGGATCAAAGAACTTGAGGACTGGGGCTGTTACGAGCGCGTTCTTTAGTTTCATGACAGCGTCTTCGTGTTCGTGCTGCCATTGCCACTCACTGTCCTTCCTCAGCAACTGTCTTAATAGAGCTGTAGCTGTGGCTTCACCTGGGATATACTGCGAGAGGTACTTGATCATTCCGAGCATGCACTGCAGTGCGGGTCTGTCTGTGGGTGAGGGCATGTCAAATATTTGTTTAACTTTTGCCTCATCTACTCTCACACCTTCTGAGGTTACAACATGACCCATATATTTGACACTGCTGACCTTGTATTGGATTTTCTCTTTGTTGAATTTGACATTGGCTTCCTTTGCCTTGATCATCACCTTTTGCAGTATTTCATCATGTTCCTTTTCTGTTGATGCAGCAATAATCATGTCATCTGTGATTATGTGAACACCTGCAATGTTACCAAAAGTTTCACAGTTGCGCTGCTGAAAGACTTCACTCGCTGACTTTATTCCAAATGGGAGACGTTTGAACCGATAGCGCCCCCAAGGTGTGTTGAAAGTGCACAGTAGCGACAACTCCTTATCCAGTTTTATTTGCCAGTAGCCGTCCTTCTCATCCAGCACAGTGAAGATCTTCTTTCCAGCAAGTTTACACAACACCTCATCTGCTGTAGGGATAGAATAATGCTGTCTCAAAATGGCTTTATTTAAGTCAGTGGGGTCCAGGCAAACCCGTAACTTCTTCTTGTCTTTCTTTTCAGTTACTACAAGGCTGTTAACCCATGTAGTTGGCTCAGTCACTTGCTCTATAACATCTGCTTTTAACAGATCATTAAGTGTCTCTCTTAATATGTCCATAACTGCTAGTGGTATTTTCCTGCAGCCATGTATCACTGGAGTGACTGTGGGGTCAACATGGATGTGATGTTCACCTGAGAACTCATCAAGTCCTTCAAAAACACTTGCATGTTGCCTTATCAGCTCCTCTTTCGTTGTTGGATATTGAACTGTGACTGTATCAATGTCCATCCTTTTTATCAGACTCAATGCCTCACATGCATCCTTGCCTAGGATAGCTGTGTCTGAGTGGTTTGATACATAAAACAGCAATGTGGCTTTCTTTTGAGCAGTGGAGCACTCCAGTGAAACTATTCCTTCTGGTTTCAGCCTAACTCCACCATATGCCACTAATACAGTCTTTGTAGGTCTTATATGCAAGTTCATCCGTTTTTCACACCTGGCTTTTCTTTTCAGTGTTTTGTAGACAGTGTTAGGCAGTACATTAGTCTCTGCTCCTGTGTCAAGCTTAAATTCAACAGACATGTACCCTGCATGTACGTCTGCATACCAGGAGTTGTCTATTTTTGTGTTTATGTGATCAACTTTCACAGTTCCAATGAAAAGTGTGTCAATTTCAGGGGCCAAATCATGCACTGTTTTCTTATGTGTGTCTCTTGTAGACTCACACACCTTTGCAAAATGATTGAGCCTACCACACTTTCGGCACGAAACTCCAAATGCTGGACACTGCTTTGGTGGATGGGATTTGCCACATCTCCTGCAGAGTTGATCATTACTTTTCTTATTGTTGGTATGTTCATGTTGTTTTTGACCTTTGTGTCGCATCTGGTTGTCTTTGCCTTTTGTCTTGTGCATGGCATGTACTGTTCTTTCTTGTGTTGTTGTACTCATGGCTTGTATCTGTGCCTTGGCCGTCTCCGCAGCTCTACAGATGTCAATCGCTCTCTCCAGCGTGAGGTCTGATTCTCTTAAAAGTCTCTCTTTGAGCCGTTGATCAGTCAGACTGAACACAATCTTGTCTCTGATCATGTCATTTTCTGATGCTCCAAATTCACAATCTTTGCTTTTCTGTCTCAACTCTGTGAGATATTTTTCAATGGTGATTGTATCTGCCATAGGATGTGCCCAAAACTGGTGTCTTTCAAATACAGTGTTTTTCTTTGGCTGACAATATGCTCTGAATGCGGCTATAATATCATCCACTGTTAGCTCTTCATCTGTTCGCTCAACATCAAGTGTGTTGTACACTTCCAGAGCGTCTTCTCCGAGTGCATGCAGTAAAATGGCTACCTTCACTTTGTTTCCCTTTTCTTCTGCACCACTTGCGGTCAGGTATATTTGAAAGCGCTGTTCCCATCTTCTCCAGTTTTCGCTTATGTTTCCTGTTAGCACCAGCGGGGACGGTAGTCTGAACTGCTCCATCACTTCATCGCTTCAGAGTGTAGCAGGCTGCTCACTCGCGCTAGCTTAGCCATTAGCAATAGCTCGTGTCTAACTTCAACACAGCAGCGCACTGGACCAGCTTCTGACACCATGTAGTGGTTTCTGTTAACGTTACCATATTACGACGTAGCTCGTGGTGCAGGTTGGACAGAGAGGACACCAAGCTGGTTCTTTTAACGCTGTTTTACTGGGCATCCTTTAGTGGCAACACAGACAACCAGTTCACAACAACTCTCCGAACATCATATCACTCCGCCTCCCAAGCGGGTACTACTTTTATAAGTATAAGTGCGCTGCACTATATACTACAATGGCACTGTAAATTTTCATGGAATTTCAAGTTAACTGCAGTAAATGACAATTCCCAGGCAGCACAGAAAGTAATAGTTGAATGATGTTCATTTTGTCATTTATTATAGGAGGATAATCGCTACTTTTTATACCAATAAATCAGTAAAGAAAGGATGGTTTTATCTTGCTGACATGTTTCAACTGCATCTGCAGTCTTCTTCAGAGCATCATCTGATGTGCAGATGTGTCCTTTTTATCAGGTGATCCGTTGACAAATCTGTCAGATCTCAGGAAGGAGGCCATAGAGATCAGGAAGCGGGTGAGCTGCTCCATGAAAAGGGACGAGGGGCCTACATCCTCTCACATACCTGGGATTCCATCCTCCAGAGACCGGGGTGTGTGGCCGGTTTGACAGATTCTGCACACGTCAGATGACGCGCTGAAGAAGACTGCAGATACAGTTAAACATGCCAGCAAGGTAAAACCATCCTTTCTTTACTGATTTGTCGGTATAAAAAGCAATGTTATCCAGCACAGAAAGTTACTGAGAATTGCTGGGAATTGATGTGGACAGCTGATCTGCCAGTCCCCAGGATGGTGTAAGCTTTCCAGTGTCAATGAAAATGCTGTGAGCTAAATGCAAATCTGTGTGTGTATGTGTCTGTTGGGGGGTGGGGAGTTGGGTGTGGGGGTTGGGTGTGAAGGGTGGAGGGTGGGGGGTTGGGGGTGGAGGGTGGGGGGTTGGGGGTGAAGGGTGTAAGGTGAGGAGTGAGGTGTTGATTTTTCATGCTTGCATTGGTTTGAGGCTGATGAAGAACACAGCTTCACATTGTAGACATCTTCAAAGTGGTTTGACTATCTTGTTTTGATTTTATTTTGGAGAACTATTGCAGCTATACTGTTTAATAAAGTTCTTATTATTCAACATGTCTTTGCAAATATTTTTCCCTCCCAATAAATTCATGTCATTGATTGTAGGATAGCCATTGGTTAACAATAACAAGTATGTAGGTTAACTAAATATGTATATTTTACATGTTACATATTTATTAAAGTACTACGAATAACAATCATTATTTTTTGTGTCTGACTGGGGGAGGATTTCATGGCCCAGGGGTTGACCAATGGCAACAGATCTGTCAACCAATCAGGACATTTTTTTTGGTTTTGTTGTCATGTCTCGGTTCATCCAGTGGGTGTCCTCAGTAATGCTAGACAGGCAGGCCAGATGCTAATTAGTTTTGACACCTCTGCCATGCCCTAGTGAAGTCTCACTCTCCCCTTGTCCCACACACCTACCCTCCTACTCAACAAACGGTCCGCTTACAGCAGTTTACAGCCTGTGAACTGCCGATAACTGCCGGGAACTTAGTAGGTTTTCGACAATTCACAGGGCCAATAATGTGGCTTTTCATGCAGTGTTCAGGTCATACACAGTAGCAAGCCGTGAACTTATAAGACAGTTAAAATCGCACGCAGTGTAGAGGTCTTAATTCTGGTTCTGTGTTTTTTTTCCCCTCTCTTTTCTGGGGTTTTATTGTTCCTTCCCACCGTTGCTCATAGGAAGTAAAAGGCAACTTTCGATTGTTGGGTTTTCTGTTTTGTAATTCATAAGGTATGTACCTTACGATGCTAAGTGCTGTGAGATGGCATTTGTTGTGAATCTGCACGATACTGTATACAGTCTGTGTATGAATTGAAGTGAACTGAATCAGTGTATGTTGTAAGCTGCTAGCTGGGAACAGTTGAATGTAGGCCAGGACATCTGTGACTTGGTTCAGCATTCTTTGTTTTTCTTTAACCAATCAGTACATGGCACCATAATCCTCTTCATTTAGTTGGTTAATCTGACACAACACATTCACTACACACACTGTAATTCCACTGCATATAGCTCACGTGTATTATGTTTGTAGACTAATTAATAAAAATTTCTCAGTTAGACCAGTTCACGGTGTCATGTTTTTGATTGTGTAAGAACTGAAGTCAATCTAATTAGAACTGAAGACTTTCAGCTAACAGACTGATTAGCTTCATTTTCAGTGAAGCCTCCCAGAGACTTAATCGAAAATGATAATTTTCTTTGTAAACTGAGATGGTGCCCCTAAATTAACAAGTGCAAATTAAATACAAAGTGTATTTACGCTTCACATGAAACAGTGCCCCGATTATATTTTGTTATCACAGATTATGTATACTTCAAGTATTCATGGCCTTTGAGCAATATTTGATGGCATTCAGGCAGAGGAAATGTTCATGCACTGTGGAGGATGACTAGAAGGAATAGGTTGTGAAGCTTGGGTGAGTGACCACGGGGTTGGGATGTGGAGGCAGCAAACCAAGAACTGGACAGGGCCTTCTCAGAGTCCATGTTGAACAGAGGCTCATCTCTGCTTGCACTGATTAATCAATCACATAGAACAATCATAGAAGACAGAGAACAGACAGCATATGGAATGGTTGCTATGAAGATCAGAGCACATTTATAGGAATATAAATCAGTTTTGAAAGTCTGTCAATGGACTGCTTATGCTTATCTTAAGAGAGAACAGATATAGTGAAGTCATGCAAAGAATAGAAATTCTCAGTGTGTGAAATGAACTTCCCAAAACTAAGAAACTGTACTGTATTAAGAGGGTGTCTACATACAGACTAAACACCCAGGCCTTAAATCACTTTCTACCAACAAAGTGTAGCAGAAAGATGTTTACTGTTGCCTGTTGGATGAACTTCTTTGCTCTACTCAAGAGGAGGCAACAATATCCTTTCCTAAGAAAGCCAGAAGTTCAGGGTCTAAATGTTTTTAATTAAACTGTACTTCAGATATTATGTTTAAAGACTCGAGAAGGGAAGGAGGTGAACAAATGTGAACCCGATTAAGTTTCTTCAAATGCTGGCGAGACAGGCTGCAAAGATATATGGAGCACTGATATAACCAAGGAGCTCTGTTAATGTTGACTGATGCTTCATTGTCACTGAACACAATGATTATTTCCTCTACCATTTATCTTCCAGCAGGAAGGTGAATAGATCAAAACAGAGTGGTAGGTCAGAAGCTAGAGGGCAAATATGGAAGCCCCTTAACCATCTGCAAAACATAAGGTATTATCGAAGATCCCAAAACCTTCTGAGGCACCATCATGAGATAAGTACATTGACATGACCAATGATTCTGGGGTGTCACTATAAAGGGATGTTTTTGTTGTGTGTTCATTTTTTGAGACTGAAGACAAACTACTTCTCTCCAATTGAGCTCTTCATTTTCTAATATCAGTGTCTCAAAGAGCTTGATCAAGGACCTTTTCAGTTTGGAACAGAAGGATAAAGTTTGATATGAACAGAACATTTTATACACTATGGTGAAATGTGATTGATTATAAAGCACAAACATATAATTAAAAAAATTAAATGTGATTGGTTAAGGGTGGGGATGAACCATAGTTTAAACTTAGTTCTCCCATTAGTTCATGCACAGATATTTCCATATCTCTTGGCACACAATTCATCCAATCTCCAAGAGACGCAACCCTGTAAAAGAACCCTCCTTGTAACCACTGTTCCCTCTAAGCCGTGTGCGTGTGCAATTGCACACTGCTGACACGGTCTCTGCGTACAGAAAATCTGCACTGCGCACAAAAAAATCCAACCTAAATTGAAAATAAAATAAACACATTATTAATTCTGTTCTATTTTTAGTGTGAGTCAGTGGGTGACTGGCTGCTCCAGCCAATGATGCGATTCACATACGTACTTACGCAGCTAATCAACGTCATTGACAGGCGTCCTTATGTGCAGGTAGGCATGACTCCGCCCATACTGCCGGTGACCAAGTCTGTAGTGTTTGAGAAGCAGAGATCGTCTTGAGAACGTTTTGTCACAATCCTTACATTTCCACATGCATGGATAACTGAGGAAACATGAGACAAGAGAGATACAAAAATACTTTCAGTTCATCAAGAAGACCAAATTTTTTATTGATTTACTCAGTAGACATGAGAAGACAATTGCCCAGCTCAGCTTGCTGGAATTGATTAGACTTCATATTTCTCCTCAACCCAATTAGTAAGGTAACCTAATTACCATAAATGGCTCCATGATTTTGTGCACATAACTTACCACAAGCAATGATGCGTGACTGAAGCTCCTAAACAGGTTGCACAGCAGGAACGCAATGACTGGCAGGTGCTTCCCTGTAGTTGAATGAGAAACATTTAGTTTTAAAGTAGGTAATTATTTGTTTCAAAGATCACAAATACCCTTGTAATATTAACAGAACTTGCTAAAATCTGTGGCTTTAGGAGTCCTTCACCATTCCATTTTAAAAATAATTATTGCATAAATAATTGTTTTCCTAATGTCACATGTGTAGTGCTTTCCAAAAATGTATAACATTGTGGCAACTTCAATATTATCATAATTTAATGAAATTCAAGCAAACTGAAAAATGCTTGCAAAAATTAATTTCAGCAATGAATCTAGAAATAATGTTTCCACCATTGGCCGCAATGACAGCTTGACAGCGACGTCTCATGCTCCTAACTAGTGTAGCGTACACACTTGGTCTTTGGAATTCCAGAGGAGATGCCAAATCAGATAAGAAACACTCTTATAGGATGGAGGTCCAGAACCCACATCAAACCGTCATTTTGGACACTGGACAGAACGTGAAACCTCCCCTTCCCAGGAAGTAGGCTCCATTAAAGTCATTGAAGTGAATTACAGCAGGACATCTGTGATTCTTGCCAACACAATCCATTTTCTGGAATAACTAAAATATGTTTTTTTCTTTTACAGCTGAGTGAGACTCAGACCTGCAGAGGGATGGAGTTTCTTGCAGAAGTTTGACACTTTGAAAAATAACTTGAAAGACAGTGACTATTCTGCTGTGAATGTTTTGTTGATCAGTCCTATCCAGGTCTAAACCCCCTCACTCCTCTTAGGAATGCCTTTTTGTCTCATTTTCTGCAGGAAAGAAGACTTAGATAAGGCGGTTGTGTAAATTCTAACACAAACATGTGAAAGAAAGCACAAGTCTGAGACTTCAACATTTTAACCAGAACATAATGGACTCAAAATGATTGTTTCTGAGATGTATTTTGTGTTTCCATGTTTACCAAAGTTACTCTAAATTGTCCGTAGGTGTGAATGTGAGTGTGATTGTGTGTCTGTATATGTAGCCCTGTGACAGACTGGTGACCTGTCCAGGGTGTCCCCTGCCTTCGCCCGAGTCAGCTGAGAAAGGCTCCAGTACCCCCCGCGACCCTAGTGAGGATAAAGCGATGTATAGAGAATGGATGGATGGATGGACGGACGGATGGATGGATGGATGTTTACCACAGTTACAGTAAGGGCTTCTTCTAAAACATATTCAAAATTCATGTTTCTACGTAGAGTATAGTCAGCTGACCTCATTCTTTGGGCACATAACATTGAAAACCTGACCAATCCCAGATCATAACCCTACCCCCACAGGCTTGTAGGCATGATGAGTGCATCACTTCATCTGCCTCTCTTCTTACTATGATGCACCCATCACTTTGAAACAGGATAAATCTGGACACAGACCATATGATTAAGCACTTTTTTTTTCCTGAAAGATGATGATTCATCACTGTCTTTCCAGGTTTTAATAATGTGTTGGACGGTTTTTAACCTGATTTTGTGAGGTTTAGAAATCTCCTTTCTTTGCTTGACTCAGAATGGTTATTTGACCCTTCTGAGACAGATTAACATCCTTTCCATGACCACAGGGTATGTCTTCTAATATGGTTGTTTGAGAAATGAGAAGCTCCTCACTGCATCAGCTAGGGTTGTGCCAGCTGAAACGTATTCATCACTGCAGTAATTATCCAACAGAAATGAAAAGCTACTCTGGCAAGGACTACTGGGAAAAACACTGAGGAATGCTACTTTACTTAGCTGGTCTGCAGGTATAGGGAGAGAGGTGTAAGGATCTGTGGGAAAGGATGTGACGAGACATGGTATAGGGGATGTTCAGGCTGGAGAGCAGACAGGTGATTCGGAGTCATGGAGGTTGAAGGACTGATTCTCATTCTACACAAAAATCTAAAAACTGTTACGTTTCTGATGCGGAGACTCAGGTGCAGGCACACTGTCACGTGACAATGTTGTGGTCTGTTCATGACCGCCCATATCCATGCGATTTTCAGATGCGGTGCATTGCCGTGTGGGAAAATCACATCTAGTGGACACGCACCTTCACTGTGAGTCGCACTGCAGGATACAGTGCTTTCATTGTGTTGTTCAGGGGAAAGAGGATAGTCACTTTAAGACATTAATAGTTTCAGTGACAAGAAACTTGATGCACTTTATTTTATGATTTCAATTTCAGTGTGCAAGACTGCGTTATATTTTCAATATGTTTTTCTACAAAAACTTGCATATACTTTAGTAATAAAATGCAAATGTTTTGAATAACACAATTTGGGCTCATTTGTATTCTGAATGATCAATATCATCTGATGTATGTATACAGCAACATGTGTTTTCATCTACTTTTCAAGTTAACTATGGTGAATATCGCAATATATCGCAGTACCGGGATATCGTGATATATCGTGATACTATCGTATCGCAACCCAAGAATCTTGATACGTACCGTATCGCATCATGAGGTGCTTGCCAATAGTTACCCCTATATGATATGATATGATATGCCAGTTGCAGTCTCTTAGAGTTGCCTTAATGTTGTTGTTACTGCATTTCATACCAGGATGTTGACAGAGGATTCTTTTGGCCTAGTGTTCTTTTGGGAATGAGGCCTCCATGGATCAGACTTTTTCCAGCACGTTCCAAGGACTGGATGCTTGATGGGCTCTGGGGAGTTTGGAGGCTGAGCCAGCACTTTGAGTTTTTGGTTTGTTCTTTGAGATGTTTCTGAGCAGTTCTTTACTTGTGATGTGAGGTGTTGCTGTTTGTGGGGTGTGTTGTCCTGCTGGGAGAGGCTGATGTTTTCAAGGAGTGTTACTGCCATAGGGGATGTTTGGTGGTTTACAACAATGTGTTAGGATTCTGGTCAGAGCTCATGTGCATGGAATGAAACAGGAACAATGGTGACTGCGTTTTCAAAAGGGCTTTTAATGCCAGAAACGTATTTACAACAGATATAATTAGCTTCTTTTACATTGGAGACGCTCGGACCGGGGCACCGGCTGGCGAATTCTCCGGAAGGGGATGCGAAAGGGTGGGAGGCGGTGTCCGTCGTAGGATGCGCTGGGCTGGTGTGCAGTGATCCTCTCTGTGGGTCTTGGCAGGGGTATGCTGGTGAGGGCTGAGGTGTCCAAGCAGCAGGCAGCAGGTGCAGGAACAGGAACTGTAGCATAGGAGAAACGGTGTGACTGAGAGCATACAGAAGTAGAAACTATACACTATAACGGCTGAGGGATTACTGAGGTAGTGTCACGATCCAGCACCGGAGTGTGTGTGGCGTCTACTCTTGTAGGACGGGAAGGCAGCGCTGATTGGTTAGGAACACCTGTCGTCAGGATCCAATCAGCTGATTGCAAGTGTCCACAGCTGAGCGTTGCCACAACACAGAGCACCACCTAGACACAAAGTAGGGAAGGAAGGGGGAGGAGGCACTAGGCAGAGCCGCCAGTGGCTGGCCTGACAGTACCCCCCCCCTCTACGGGCACCTCCAGGTGCCCGAGCTGGGTGGTCAGGGTGACTTCGAAAGAAGTCAGAGATCAACGCCCTGTCCAGGATTCTGCTGTGGGTCACCCAACTGCGTTCCTCTGGACCATAACCCTCCCAGTCCACCAAAAACTGCAAACCCCTGCCGCGACGACGGGCATTCAAAAGTCGACGAACCCCATCACTAATCCTGGGAGGAGGCGGAGGAGGATTGGGGGGGCTAGAGCGCACTCAGAGACAGGTTTGAGTTGTGAAACATGAAAAGTAGGATGAACCTTCATAGAGGCAGGCAACCGCACCGCACAGGGATTCACCACCCTATCAACCACAAAAGGTCCAATAAAACGAGGAGCCAACTTACGAGATTCCACCCTCAGGGGAATATCCTTAGCCCGAAGCCACACCTTCTGGCCGGGAGAATAAGTCGGCACAGGACGGCGGTGACGATTGGCCTGGGATGCCATCTGTCAAGCAGAGTGCAACAACGCCCGCCGCGCCCGTCTCCATGTACCACGCATACGCCGAAACAGCGCCACCACCGACGGAATGTTGATCTCAGCCTCCTGTGAGGAAAACAGGGGGGCTGATAGCCCAGAGAGCACTGAAAGGGGGACAACCCAGAAGAAGCATTGGTAAACGAGTTGTGAGCATATTCAATCCACGGCAACCTCCCACACCATGAAGACGGATTCTCAGAAACCAAACAACGCAAGAATTTCTCTAAGGACTGGTTGGTGCGTTCTGTCTGACCATTAGATTGCGGGTGAAAACCAGACGTAAGACTAACCGTGGCCCCCAGGGCGGTGCAAAAAGTTCGCCATACCTCCGACGTAAACTGTGGACCGCGGTCAGAGACGATGGCAGCCGGAATGCCATGGAGGCGGAAAACGTTCTGGACCAACACCTTCGCTGTCTCCTTAGCCAACGGCAGCTTGGGCAGAGGAAGAAAGTGAGCGGCCTTAGAAAAACGGTCCACAATAGTAAGAATGACAGTATTACCCTGAGACACCGGTAAGCCAGAAACAAAGTCAACCGCAATGTGCGACCAAGGTCGCCTAGGCACAGGAAGGGACAACAACAGTCCCGAACTGACCTGATTAGAGGACTTATTACGGGCACAGGTAGAACATGCCGCCACAAATTCCCTGACATCCGTATTCATAGAAGGCCACCAAAACCGCTGTTTGATTAACTCCAACGTGCATCGACCCCCGGGATGGCATGCGACCTTGGAAGAATGACCCCATTGGAGAACCCGAACCCGGACAGCCTCAGGCACAAACAAACACCCAGCCGGTCCGGTACCCGGATCAGGTTGTAATTGCTGAGCCCGACGGACATCTGATTCCACCTGCCAGGTAAGTGTAGCGACCAGGCAAGACTCAGGCAGAATCGGTCCCGGTTCCTCCCCACCATCAGTCACCGAAAACTGTCGAGAGAGAGCGTCAGGCTTAATGTTCTTGGAACCAGGACGATAAGACAGAGAAAAGTTAAACCGTTCAAAAAACAACGACCATCTAGCCTGACGAGAGTTCAGTCTCTTGGCTGACTTAATGTACTCCAAGTTCTTGTGATCCGTCCAGACCACAAACGGCAGTTCAGTTCCCTCCAGCCAATGCCGCCACTCCTCCAGAGCCAACTTAACTGCCAGAAGCTCCCTGTCGCCGATGCCGTAATTCCGTTCGGCGGCGGATAGACGTCGGGAAAAAAAAGCACATGGATGGAGTTTCTGGTCCCTGGGGGCATGCTGCGACAGTACCGCACCAACACCGATGTCGGAGGCGTCCACCTCCACCACGAACTGGAGGGACGGATCAGGCTGAGAGAGAACTGGAGCAGAGGTGAAAAGCAGCTTTAGTTCATTAAAAGCCTGATCTGCCTCAGGAGTCCACGAAACGACCTAGAAGTGGAAGTCAGGGCGGTGAGGGGGGCAGTCACTTTACTATAGTTCTTAATAAAACGTCTGTAAAAGTTTGCAAACCCCAAGAAGCGCTGAAGCTGTTTCCTGGTCTCTGGAACAGGCCAGTCCTGTACTGCTGTAAGTTTCCCAGGGTCCATCTTAATCTGACCTGGAGAAATAACAAACCCCAGGAAGGAAACGGTTGGGGCATGAAACTCACACTTCTCTGCCTCAACAAACAAGCGATTTTTCAAAAGTCTCTACAGTACTTGACGAACATGGCCAATGTGCTCCTCCAGGCTCTGAGAGAAGATCAAAATGTCATCCAAGTATACAAACACGAAGTGATTGAGCATGTCGCGGAGAACATCATTAATCAAGTGCTGGAAGACAACTGGGGCATTTGTAAGTCCGAAAGGCATTACCAGATATTCAAAGTGGCCTAAGGGTGTGTTGAAAGCCGTCTTCCACTCGTCACCACTACGGATCCGAACCAAATGGTAGGCATTACGAAGGTCTAGCTTGGTAAAAATAGTCGCTCCCCGAAGGGAGGTAAAGGCCGAACCCGTTAAAGTACGGCGGCCCGCGGGCGGGCCGTTTTTTATCGGTATACGCTTTTTTTAAAATAGAAGGACACTGCAAACACGATTATACAAACACTATACACACATAGAAAGCTGAGATTCTCATGAATCCGCCGGTATAAACCACTTTCAGATGTGATTACCACAGCGGGTAATATAAACACATTTATCCAACAAACAACAAGTCATGTAAACGTGCACAGCTCACCTGTCGACGCAGTTTGGACGCTCGTTTCTGGTCATAAAAGAAGATAATCCACAAAAACCGGCCAGAACCCAAGCTTAGCCATCCAGAGGAAACAATCCAGTATAATACTTTGGCCAAAACATGTCTCGAAATAGGTAAAAAATCCAGAAAACGATCGGCTCCGTGCGCGTGCACGCGGCGCGTGGTGGCGCTGTGCGTTTCATATTCACTGCATCTTTCTATTATAACTTTATCATACACGGTCCTATTTTCTTTGTTCGCGATTCAAAATGGATACTGGAGGCTTCTCGACCGCTTCAAACCGGACTTCAACCAATCAGGTGACTCGTTTCCGCCTACTTCGGCGATATAGCCAACCATGGCCGAGTCTGACAGATATCGATTACATCACTTGATTGACTTGTTTCTCAGCAAATCACGCCGGAGGAAACGTTAGATTGACAGGCCTGGTAGCCAATGAGCTTGCTGAATGGCTTGAATATAAATCCCGCCTCTGCCAGCGGCTTTATATGATATTTCATTCGTGAGCTCCGGGCTCCACCTGCTGTTTCTCTGTATTCCTCTCAATCTGTGTGTGTGATCGACACTGAAGCCTATCGGAAGTGATTTTTTGAGTTCTTTATGAGTTTTTGGAATGAAAATGAAGTGGAAAATGAAGTGAAAATGAATTTATACCATTCTGTAGAGAGTGTGCACAGTGTATAAAGATTGTATCCAACATTGACAGGGGCGGAGCATATCAGTACAAATACATGTGTGAAACACTCATTTCTTGTAGTATTGCTCTGAAATTTTGACCTGAACTATGTAAGACCCCAGGCTTTTGCAATATTGTGTTTTCAAGCTCTTACAGTGCTGCCACACTGATTTTCAGGTGTTTTATTAGGGAAAAAATGTAGGCGAGAAAAAAATTCATCCTAATTCAGTGTGTGCCAACATGAAATACTCTGTGCCAGTAGCACCTAGAGTAATTCTGACTGCACTGGGTGAAAATTCAGGTTGTCAGCTTTCAAATGAGACCCCAACCATGCATGTACTCCAAACAGTTCAAGAACAGCATTCAATTTACTTTCTGTAAATCTCAGTAGAAATTTCGGGCGGAAATTGCCCAAACCTTAAAGGGTTTTAAGGGCAGGGCATAGGAGTTCCTAACAGTAATGCTATTCAAACCACGAAAGTCAATGCACGGTCTCGGCGAACCATCCTTCTTAGCCACATAGAAAAAAACAGCACCTAGGGGGGAAGACGAGGGCCTAATGATCCCTGCCGCCAACGATTCTCTGATGTATGTTTCCATTGCCGCCTGTTCAGGTTTAGAAATGCTGTACAATCTGCCTGATGGTAACGTGGCACCTTTCAACAGTTCGATAGCACAATCATATGGACGGTGATGTCAGGCCAGCAGCAGCTGGGCCTAATTGAGTATGATTCTGTGGTTTTGTTGTGTATGCTTTTCCTTCTCTCTCTCTAGGTGTGGCTCTGCAGGCAGGAGTGGCAACAGGTGTTCTTTATTCAATCATGATCGCTGGGCGGGGAAGCAGCTGAGAGCAGCTCATCAGATCATCACCATCTCCTTCATAAGCAGATGCTGCCTGCTCCTCAGCGCCGGATCGTAGCAATAGCAACGTTCATTCCTGTAATCACTCACCTGATTACTTTACCACTTCTCATCGTCATCCGTCCCTAACTCCGCTCTTTGTTCTTCTCTCCAGTCACCGGTTCAGCCGTTCCAGTTTCAGCCTCGCCACAGCCACCTGCTACGTATTGTCTGCTCGTTTGAGGAAGTACGGCAGAGACGTTTCAGCCATCCGGCGTTCCTCTCATACATCGATGGTTGCCTTTGTTCCAACTACGTTTCATCTGCTGATTGTTTGAGGGAGTTCGGCGGAGACGTTCCTGCTAATTCGGCGTTCCTTTCATACATCGTTGGTTGCCCTACTCCTGCAACCATATGGACTGCCGGCTGACTACAAACCATCAATCAGCCTGGAACCCAGTCCGAGCATCCCGTTTCTTCCGTTGTTAAGTACTGAGAGAAAATTAATTGTTTGCCTGAGTTGAGAAACATAAAATTAATTGTTTGCCCGAGTTGAGAAACATTAACCTGCGTAGTAGTATTTGAGATGAGACAGTTGGTTGTCAGAGCTGAGCATTAGAGAGAGAGAGCTAGTTAGTATTGTTCAATTCTAGGTGTAACTTCACTATAAGTATTCTTGAGATTTAGTGACATTGGAAGCGCTAGGAGATTAGCTTTGTTGGTGAAATGTATGTAATTGTTGTTGAGAAATTTAGCTTGGAGTTTTTTCTCTGATGAGTAGTTCTCTGAATCATTAGTCTGCGCAACCTCTGTTTTGAGTTACACAAGATGCTTCCTGTTACTCGTCCCATTTTGGGATTTGTAGTTCGTTGTAAGATTCATTAAATTTCATTCATTTAAAAACTTATTGTCTGTCGTTTCCTGCACCTGAGCTCCTCCGTTTACCTTAACAGGTGAGGTGGTAGAGACATGGCTTTGGACTTTCTAAACACCGCTGCTAGGTCATGGTATTGAGCTGGAACCTTATCTAGACTGATAGTTTCATCAGGCTTAGCCACGGGGTAGCTGGACGGGGTCAAAGCAGAACGCAAACAATTCTGGTGACAAAACAAGCTCCAAGAAGAAATTTCTCCTGACTGCCAATCTATCTGGGGATTGTGATTTACTAACCATGAATATCCTAAGACCACCGGGGGGTTGGCATTGTTCATTACGCAAAATGTTAACTTCTCTCTATGATTACCGGTGGAGACAAGATCAACAGGAACAGTTTTCTTAGAAAGTTGAGCCAATTGGAGACCATTAAGAGAACGAGCTGTTAACGTTTGATTTAAAGAAACCGTAGGAATGCCCAGTTGTCTTACCAGATTGGCGTCCAGAAGACATTGCTTAGCCCCAGAGTCCACCAGTGCTGCAACCGGTAAGGAAACCGTACCCCAGCAGAGAGTCACGTTCAGCAGAAGTCTGTGAGGAGGAGAGATGGAGGTCTGGCTCACCCGGAGTTCCCCCTTCACGGGCGAGCCCTCCCTTTTGCCGGCAGCTGAGGACAGGACGTGACGAAGTGACCCGCTCCTCCACAGTAGAGACACAGCCGGGCAGACCTTCGGTGATCCTTCTCCTGCTGCGAGAGTTTGGTGCGGCCAATTTGCATCCGTTCCGGTGTTTCAGACGGTGGAGAAGGGGCAGCGGTGACTGTCGAAGGAGAACCGCACCAGGACCGATTCCTCCTCTCCACACGTCTCTCCTGGATGCGGTTGTCGAGGGAAATGGCCAGCGAAATCCACTGATCCAGGGAGGCTGGTTGATCCTTCATCACGAGCTGGTCCTTTAGTTCCTCATTCAACCCACGGTAAAACGCACTCCTGAGCGCTGATTCGATCCAGTCTGTGTCTGCAGCCAGGGTGCGGAACTCTCGGGCGTACGCGGCGACGCTGCGACCTCCCTGCTGTATCTCCAGCAGCCTGGTGAAAGAGTCCTTGCCACCGGATGGATAGTCGAAGTTCTTCGCCAACTCGTTAATAAACACTGGGTAGGAATCACAGAGAGCCCCCTGTTTCTTCCAGATGGCGGTTCCCCAGTCGCGAGCGTCTCCAGTCAACAACCCGATAAGGTAAGCTATTCGTGAACGATCCGTGGGATAAGAACGTGGTTTGAGTTCAAAAACTAACGAAACTTGAGTCAAAAAAGCCTGGCAACTGCCAAAATCTCCATTATAACGCTCTGGGGTTGGAACCTCGGGTTCTAATTCGAGAGACACCGGAGTGGTTTGGACCGCGGTTGTAGCTTGACCAGACCGGAGGGCTATTTGGTTCGTCTGCTCTGTTAATGTAGACAGCTGCTTAAACATGGCGGTGCTACCTGCAGAAAGTGTACGTAGCGTCTCGTCATGCTGGGCTAGCGCCGTATCTAAACTATGCAGGGTTTCCTGGATAGAAAGGCTAACATCACCTGCGGCTCCCGGTTCATTCCCTGCTGAGCTCATTTCTTTGGCTGGATCGTGCTGTTAGGATTCTGGTCAGAGCTCATGTACATGGAATGAAACAGGAACAACGGTGACTGCGTTTTCAAAAGGGCTTTTAATGCCAGAAACATATTTACAACAGATATGATTAGCTGAAGGCAGGCTAACGGCTAGACAGCAACAACTGTTCTACGGTGGCCGAGACTACTTCAGGGGCTAGCGCCGGACACACCATGCTTCATTTTGGGTGATTTTAATCATTGCAAACCGGCAAAGTCCTTGGCCAATTTTTATCAATATGTGACGTGTCCCACTCGACATGCAAAGTGTCTCGACCTTTGTTTTGGATCCATAAAAGGAGCATATAAGTCCTTTAGCAGAGCTCCACTCGGCATGTCTGATCACAACATGGTTTATTTGGTTCCGACCTACAAATCCGTCCTGAAGAGGAACAAGCCGGAAAGAAGATTGGTTCCGGTTTGGTCAGAGGAATCAATCCACTGCCTCCAGGACTGCTTCCACAGTACAGACTGGGATTTGTTCACAAATATTTGCACGGATATTGATTAATTAATTGATGTTGTTTCATCATACGTTTCTTTTTGTGAGGCCTCCATCATTCAACAGAAAGAAATTTTCCTTTACCCCAATAATAAGCCATGGGTGACCAAAAGTGTCAAATCTGTGATTAATCAGAGGAACATCTGTTTCACTCAGAGTGACACTGCTAGATATCGGGAGCTTCAAAAACAGCTTAAAAAAGAACTTAAACTTGCCAAATGTAAATATAAGGACAAGGTTGAGAGCATGCTTAGGACAGGCAGCTCTAGGCCTGCTTGGGAGGGGGTCAAATCTATGATGGGGATGCAATCAAAGAAAAGCCATGTCTCCCTTAATGGAAAATCTGATCTGGTGCTCTCAAATGAACTGAACAACTTTTACAACCGTTTTAACAACTGTGATTTTCGTGAGGAATTGTCAGTTTTTAAAAATGCTGGCCCCTCACAGAATAACGTTGTTGACAGGAGCAAGGTGTGTAATATGTTCCGTGGAATCAAGAAAAGAAAAAGCCCTGGTCCGGATAGCATTGGAGGGCGTGTTCTTAAGAACTGTGCTGATCAGCTGGCAGACATATTTACTTTCATTTTTTCGTTGTCTCTCCAACTTCATAAGGTCCCATCAATTTGGAAGAATTCCACTATTGTTCCAGTTCCCAAGTCTGCATCCCCCAAAGTACTAAATGATTTTAGACCTGTGGCATTAACTTCTCTTGTAATGAAATCATTTGAAAAAATTGTCAAGGAGATGCTTATGGCCTGTGTTTATGAGAACCTGGACCCACTGCAGTTTGCTTACAGGTCAGGCAGAGGTGTTGAAGATGCATTAGCCACCCTTTTAAATCTTGTTTTAACTCATCTTGAGGGAACCAAGACTTTTGCCCGTCTTTTATTTATTGACTTTTCATCTGCTTTTAACTGTATACAGCCACACATTTTAGCAGAAAGACTAAGGGACTTTCATTGCATTGATCCTGGCCTAATAGCGTGGCTCATGGATTTTTTAACAGAAAGACCACAACGTGTGAGGGTCAACGGTGTTTTGTCAGACACCCTCATCTCCTCCACTGGATCACCTCAGGGCTGTGTCCTTTCTCCTTTACTGTTTGTTTTATACACAAACGAGTGCCGTAGCCAACATGTGGGGCCTCACATCTTGAAGTTTGCGGATGACTCAGTAATTGTTTCCTTGCTGAGTAGTGACGACCCTGACCATGGCCCTGTATTGCAGGAATTCACTGACTGGTGTTCCACTTCCCTTATGCACATCAATGTGTCTAAGACGAAAGAAATGTTTATAGACTTTAGGAAACATCAGTCAGTCTTCCCTGCTCTTGTCATCAAGGATCAAGCCGTCGAGCGGGTCCATACTTATAAATATCTTGGCACTAATATTGATGACAAGCTGTCTTTCGACTTTCATGTCGATGCTGTTTGTAGAAAGGCGCATCAACGCATGTATTTTTTTAGGAAATTGCAGAGTTTTAAGGTTGATAGTACTCTTATGAAAATGTTTTATTCTTGTTTTATTGAGTCTGTTTTAACCTTTTCTTTTATCTGCTGGTACAGCTTACTTACACTTAAAAACAAAAATTACAGAGTATAGTGAGAGTATGCAGCAAAATTGCAGGTATTAACCTCAACAATCTTTCTGATGTACATAAGCTCAGAACCTTAAATAAGGCCCGCACACTCCTCACTGATCAGAGCCACCCCTTGGTTGGTGAGTTTGTGCTGCTCCCGTCAGGCCGCAGGTATATCCTGCCAAGATGCAGGACAAACAGACTTAAACATTCCTTTGTCCCTGCTGCAATTGTCCTGCTAAACAAGTGACTGACTAACCCGTTTGTGCTATCCATTGTTGCTATTATTGTCTGTGCTTGGTACTCTGCGATGTGATTGTTGTTGACTTGCTCTGCTGGCTGTATAGTAATTTGCCCCACGGGGATAATAAAGATTCCTTGAACCTTGAACCTTGAACCTTCTACTGACGGGGCTTTTAACTGAAAGCGAAGCCAAAAGGGCCTGGAAAAACTACTCAGTGGTTAAACAAAAAGCAAACTCTGAACTGTGAACCGTGTACACTTAAGTGTCGACAGGGCTTAATTCTCCGAATTCTCCGGAAGGGGACGCGAAAGGGTGGGAGGTGGTGTCCGTCGTAGGATGCGCTGGGCTGGCGTGCAGTGATCCTCTCTGTGGGTCTTGGCAGGGGTATGCTGATGAGGGCTGAGGTGTCCAAGCAGCAGGCAGCAGGTGCAGGAACAGGGACTGTCAACCCGGTCTCACGGGGATTCGTGAAACTGTGACGTAAGTTTTTGTTTCGGTTTCGTGCGCACCAACACGATGTCGTCATGTTTTTCGTGCAGCTCACCACGAACGAAACCGGCTGTGGTAATCACATCTGAAAGTGGTTTATGCCGGCGGATTCATGACGATCTAAGCTGTCCATCGGCGTTTGCGGCCGTCGCCGCGGCCGCCGCCACCGCCGCAGCCGCCGGACATTCTTTAAATTCCTATGCAAATTCGTCAGATTCATGACGATCTAAGCTGTCCATCGGCGTTTGCGGCCGTCACCGCGGCCGCCGCCGCAGCCGCCGGCCATTCTTTAAATTCCTATGCAAATTCGTCAGATTCATGACGATCTAAGCTGACTATCGGCGTTTGCGGCCGCGGCTGCGGCCGCCGGACATCCGGCCACAGCAGTGGCTGCGGTGGCTGCGGTGGCTGCGGTGGCTGCGGTGGCGGCCGCGGCGGCGGCCGCAACCGCTGATGGACAGCTTAGATCGTCATGAATCCGCCGAATCTAAGCTGTCCATCGGCGTTTGCGGCCGCCGCTGCGGCCGCCGCCGCGGCCACCGCCGCCGGACATCCGCCACAAACGCCAAATGGACAGCTTAGATCGTCATGAATCCGACGAATATGCATAGGAATTTAAAGAATGTCCGGCGGCTGCGGCTGCGGCTGCGGCTGCGGCTGCGGCGGCGGCGGCGGCGGCGGCGGCCGCAAACGCCGATGGACAGCTTAGATCGTCATGAATCCGCCGGTATAAACCACTTTCAGATGTGATTACCACATACACAAAAGCACACTCTTTCAATTTGGCTGTCAAAAGCTTAACCCAAGCCCGTCGTAAAGATGCACAGGTGAATTTTGGAAGCACACACACGGCTATTTAAAAGTCGCACCTACTCATTTAATGTTTTTATTATGTTTTTTCTTTATTTTCATGACTATTTACATTGTAGATTCGCAGTGAAGACATCAACTAAACATGAACACATCTGGAATTAAGTAGTAAACAAAAAAGTAATGTGAAATAATGTGAAATAAGTCAAAACATTTTAGATTCTTCTGAATAGCCACCTTTTGCTTTGATTACTGCTTTGCACACTCCTGACATTCTCTCAATAAGCGTCATGAGGGAGTCACCTGAAATAGTTTTTCCAACAGTCTTAAGATAAGATAAGATAAGATAATCCTTTATTGATCTCCAGAGGGGAAATTCAGGTATTGCAGCAGCACAGGGCAAGTATAAGTACTTGAAGGAGTTCCCAGAGATGCTGAGCACTTGTTGCCCTTTCTGACTTCCTTCTGCAATCCGTCTCATCCCCAGCCATCCGGACTACTAGAACTTTATGTGGCATTTATCTGGGGTCTAATCTGAGGTGTTGTTAACTTGTGATTTCTGAGGCTGGTGACTCCGATGAACTTATCCTCAGGAGCAGAGATGACTTTTGGTATTCCTTTCCTGGGGCGGTCCTTGTGGCCAGTTTCATTGTAGCGCTTGATTGTTCTTGTGTTTTTGCTGCATTTGGGGATACATTCAAAGTTTTTGCAATTTTCTGGACTGACTGACCTTCAGTTCTTAAAGTATTGATGAACTGTCGTTTGTCTTTACTTAGCTGATTGGTTCTTGCTAAAGTATGGATTCTAACAGTTGTCAAACAGGGCTGTCAACTGTGTACCAACCTGACATCTGCACAACACAACTGATGATCCCAACCCCATTAAGATGGCAAAAAAAAAAAAATCCACAAGTTAACCTTGACAAGGCACACCTGTGAAGTGAAAACCATTTCAGGTGACAATGTCATGAAGCTCAGTAAGAGAATGGCAAGACTGTGCAAAGCAGTAATCAAAGCAAATGGTGGCCATTTTGAAGAATCTAAAAAATAAAACATGTTTTGACTAATTTTATGCTTTTCTGTTCACTACATAATTCCATATGTGTTAATTCATAATTTCACGCCTTCAGTGAAAATCTACAATGTAAACAGCCATGAAAATAAATATAAACCATTAAATGAGAAGTTGTGTCCAAACTTTTGATTGGTAGCATATGTCAGTGTAGGTGCTATTTTTCATTGTTTCTATTAAGGTGGCATGGCCATGGCCATGGCCGCGGCGGCTGCGGCTGCAAACGCCGATGGACAGCTTAGATCGTCATGAATCCGTCGGTATAAACCACTTTCAGATGTGATTACCACAGCCGGTTTCGTTCGTGGTGAGCTGCACGAAAAACATGACGACATCGTGTTGGTGCGCACGAAACCGAAACAAAAACTTACATCACAGTTTCATGAATCCCCGTGAGACCGGGTTGGAACTGTAGCATAGGAGAAACGGTGTTACTGAGAGCATACAGAAGTAGAAACTATAGACTATAACGGCTGAGGGATTACTGAGGTAGTGTCACGATCCAGTGCCGGAGTGTGTGTGGCGTCTACTCTTGTAGGACGGGAAGGCAGTGCTGATTGGTTAGGAACACCTGTCGTCAGGGATCCAATCAGCTGATTGCAAGTGTCCACAGCTGAGCGTTGCCACAACACAGAGCACCACCTAGACACAAAGGAGGGAAGGAAGGGGGAGGAGGCACCAGGCAGAGCCGCCAGTGGCTGGCCTGACACATTGTTAACATAGCTGAAATTGAAATCAGTTTAGTTAAATCAATTGTAGATGTTAGTATTCCATTCACTGTTAGCTCTTACTGTATGAAAGTATGTTTTAGTTTGGAAAGGCTTAATAGAAACAATGAAAAATAGCACCGACACTGACATATGCTACCAATCAAAAGTTTGGACACAACTTCTCATTTAATGGTTTATATTTATTTTCATGGCTGTTTACATTGTAGATTTTCACTGAAGGCGTGAAATTATGAATTAACACATATGGAATTATGTAGTGAACAGAAAAGCATAAAATTAGTCAAAACATGTTTTATTTTTTGGTTTCTTCAAAATGGCCACCATTTGCTTTGATTACTGCTTTGCACAGTCTTGCCATTCTCTTACTGAGCTTCATGACATTGTCACCTGAAATGGTTTTCACTTCACAGGTGTGCCTTGTCAAGGTTAACTTGTGGATTTTTTTTTTTTTGCCATCTTAATGGGGTTGGGATCATCAGTTGTGTTGTGCAGATGTCAGGTTGGTACACAGTTGACAGCCCTGTTTGACAACTGTTAGAATCCATACTTTAGCAAGAACCAATCAGCTAAGTAAAGACAAACGACAGTTCATCAATACTTTAAGAACTGAAGGTCAGTCAGTCCAGAAAATTGCAAAAACTTTGAATGTATCCCCAAATGCAGCAAAAACACAAGAACAATCAAGCGCTACAATGAAACTGGCCACAAGGACCGCCCCAGGAAAGGAATACCAAAAGTCATCTCTGCTCCTGAGGATAAGTTCATCGGAGTCACCAGCCTCAGAAATCACAAGTTAACAACACCTCAGATTAGACCCCAGATAAATGCCACATAAAGTTCTAGTAGTCCGGATGGCTGGGGATGAGACGGATTGCAGAAGGAAGTCAGAAAGGGCAACAAGTGCTCAGCATCTCTGGGAACTCCTTCAAGTACTTATACTTGCCCTGTGCTGCTGCAATACCTGAATTTCCCCTCTGGAGATCAATAAAGGATTATCTTATCTTATCTTATCTTAAGACTGTTGGAAAAACTATTTCAGGTGACTCCCTCATGACGCTTATTGAGAGAATGTCAGGAGTGTGCAAAGCAGTAATCAAAGCAAAAGGTGGCTATTCAGAAGAATCTAAAATGTTTTGACTTATTTCACATTACTTTTTTGTTTACTACTTAATTCCAGATGTGTTCATGTTTAGTTGATGTCTTCACTGCGAATCTACAATGTAAATAGTCATGAAAATAAAGAAAAAACATAATAAAAACATTAAATGAGTAGGTGCGACTTTTAAATAGCCGTGTGTGTGCTTCCAAAATTCACCTGTGCATCTTTACGACGGGCTTGGGTTAAGCTTTTGACAGCCAAATTGAAAGAGTGTGCTTTTGTGTATGGCATCCCACATTGTGTCCACACAGAGTTGTGTGATGATGCACACATACTGTACAGAAGAGACAATCATTATCACGAGAAAGGCTGAGGTCATCCATCCGTCCTAATACACAAGTCATCCGAGGAAGACCCCTGGATTCAAACAGGAAATGCTCTTTCACCACCAAGAAGTCACAACTCAACACAGTTTACATTGCGCTGACCTGTCTACAGAGCTGTGTGGGAGACATGGAAGCCATTTGTTTTGCTAGGTATGTCAGAACAAGTAAGTTAATGACGCACTTAAAACGTGGATGTTTTAAGTGCACGTGAGGGGCTGCCACTCGCCGTCACCATCTCGCATCAAGCTAGCAAGTTTCAGCCCAGCCAGGAGGGTTTTGAGTGAGTTTTAATGATTGTGACATTTTACAAATGACTGCAAGTTTAGCCCAAAACTAGTAGCCAAATTGATTGTCGTAAACCAAGGACCCCCTTATACTCTATATCCATGGCTCTCTCCCTTGTGGCCCCACTTACCTCTCCACATGGGTGTGATGGCTATCTCCAAAAATCCAGGTCAATCGCTGATCTCCAATGCCATATCGCCGACCTCTACTGGATCCGAAATGAGGAAAAACTGCTGGACTCTGTAGTCAAACTGGGTGCAGGTCCACCTGCCAACTCAGCTGATTTGGACCTCACCATCCTGGCCACTGACATTGATCCGCCGGCCTCAACAAGTGCTGCCTCGGCCTCCGTCTCCCAGCTTGCCCCGGAGGGACTGATGCTTCATCCAGGCCGATCAGTGGACGTCGCGGTAGCATTAGACCTCCACCACATTCTGCAACACCTGGAGGACAGCAGAACATATGCCAGAATGCTTTTCCTGGACTACAGTTCTGCATTTAGCACCATTCGCTTGGGCAGACTGATCGAGAAGCTGGCAGACCTCGGCATCCCAACCCCCACCCGCAACTGGATTTTGGATTTCCTGACCGGAAGACCACAGGTGGTGAAGATGGGAAGACAGGTGTCAGCTGAGCTCATGATCAGCACAGGATCACCACAGGGATGCTGCCTCAGCCCCAAACTCTTCACCCTGTACACACACGACTGTGTCTCCACCCAGGACAACACCATCATCATCAAATACGCTGATGACATCACCATCCTGGGCCTCATCAAGGGGGAGACGAGTCAGGATACAGGACCCTGGTCAATGACATTCTTGTCTAGGGAGAGGAGAACAACCTCATCCTCAACACAGACAAGACCAAAGAAATAATGATGGATTTCAGGAAGAATCCCCCACTCCCTTCCGCCGCTGACCAGAGAGTCAGACCCGGTGGCTGTTCCTAAGCGGACAGTAAGATAGATGGATGTGTGAGTGTGTGTGTGTGTCTAAAGGTGGATGTGATGTGATGACAAGCAGCCTTGTTGTCAAGATTTTTATGTGTGGGTCTGAGTGTCGACACTAAGGCAGGGATTGGCGGAAAAGCAAATGTGAAAAGGGAGGATGCCCTCTGTCACTTAAGTCCTCTGCTTCATGTCAGATTCCTAATAGATCCAGTCCCAGCTGAAAAACAAAGACGAGCACACCATTCCCAGATTTTTTTTGTGATGCTCTTGCTAATGAAGATGAAATACAGCAGGGGAGAAACTTTGGAGGAATCATCACTATTAAACTTAAGTCTCATCTCTGATCGATAAACACTACTAATGTATAAGATAGGTCAAAAATTATTGGAAATTCTTGAACACTTGACTGGGTGTCCTGGAAAAGTGTGATCAGCATAAAAAATCCAGCAGAGCTCAGTATACAGATAGCGAGAGGGGAAGATAGGAGTTTTTAGAGCTGCAAGTGTTTTTAAAGTAATTTTGTATCTGCTTTGAAGAGCGTTGTAATCCTAAAACAAATACTGATCAAAACACTAAAGCCTTATCGCCTGATTGCTGACCTTATAAGGTTGGCAATAGCTGATGTAGTGTTCATTTGTAGTCACAGTGCCGCTATCTCACGATAATACAGAAATCTTTTTTAAAAATTCATGGATCCAGACTATAAGCTGAATCACTGCCAAAATCTAATGACGTGGTCCTTGTGCCATTTCTGACCTTCCCTGAAAATTTTATCCAAATCCATTTGACCATTTTTGAGTAATGTTTCACAGAAGGACAAACGTACGCCGATCGTCACATAACTCTGCCGCGTTCCTTGGCGGAGTAATAATAGACTGTCTTTTTGAAGAATGGTGTTTATCCCTCAGTTACTCAGTGAATGGCGTCCTTGGTGGCATGACTGGTGTCCACAGTACCGTGGCTGGCAAAAGGTGTGTTCTACAGGAATACTTGGAGAACCAGAAAGTCAGCAGAAGCCAAGGAATCCAGCCAGGTGAGGAACCAGACAGCAGGCAGATGGTGGAAACAGGAGATCCAGGTGACAGAAGCAGGCAAGAGTCAGTTCTAAACAGAGAAAACAGGATTACTGCAAGAACTAGGAAGAAAGGCTCAGACTGAACAGTTCGCAGAACTAACTGGAGGATGTTTCATAGTCCGGCATTGAATGGTCTCTGGCGCAGAGTGGCCTCTGGTTTTGTGGAGGAGCCGGGGTAGATGATTAGATGACTGCCACCTACCCGCGATCTGCTGATTACCAAGCAGCCACAATTGGTGCCAAGCCTCTGTGCCAATGCACACCTAGGAGAAAGAGAGACCAGGGCTGGAGGAGGGGAGAGCAATGTCACTAATCACAGCCTCTGGCTGTGGCCGTGACAATTTTCCTCCTGTAAATTTAGACACAACAAAAGTTATTGAATTTAACCCTCAATACGTCAGAAACAAGCCACTGAAGCAGATAGTTACTCTCAACGGCATTGCCTTGACTCAAAGCACCACTGTAAGAAACCTTTGAATTATTTTTCACCAAGATATGCTGTTTGACTCACGTAGAATATGTCTGTAGGAAGCCTTTTCGCACTTGTGCAAAATTTTCAAAACTACGAGGAACATCCTGTCTCAGTGATGCTGAAAAACTAATCCATGTATTTGCTACTTTTAGGCTGGATATTTCTCCTGTATTAGCTTCTCTTTAATGGCTCCCTGTAAAATACACAAGTCAAAAAATTCTTCTTCTAACATACAAAACTCTTAATGGCCAAGCTCTATCTTATCCTAAGGACCTTATAGTACCATTTTATCTGAAGAGAACATTACATTCTCAGACTGCAGGTTTAATTTTATGGCTCCCAGAGTTTCCAGAAGCAGAATTGGAGGCTGAGCCTTGACAAGAGTCCAGGTGGAGTTATGGCAGTCTGGAGGCAATGCAGGAACCGGACGGAAATCCAAACGGTAGAAGGAGTCCATGAAAGCAGTCTATGGTCTGGCAGGGAATGAATGAGTGAACCAGAGTTACATAGTAGGAGGGGGGATTGTGAACAGGTGAGACTGTGAGCAGGTGAGATGAGTGAACTAATTACTGCAGCTGACTGTCATTGCTGCAGTCAGACTGGGACAGGGAGCAGAGAGACCAGCCCGATGAGCGGCACGAAAAACATGACGAAATCGTGTTGGTGCGCACGAAACCGAAACTAAAACTTACGTGACAGTTTCACGAATCCCCGTGAGACCGGGTTGGAGAGACACAGGAGCAAGAGGAGGGGGTGAGAGAGAGAGAGAAGAGGGAGTGGCAGATGACAGACAGATACGCAGACATAAAGAAGGAGGGAGAAAGTGAAAAAGGAGAAGGACAGGGGCTGGAGCAGGGATTTGATCAGTTTTTGTTTTTGACAACAACTGTGAAGTCTTAGCTTTTGAGGCATAATCAAATCAAGTCTCTGCTTATAAATGCGTAATACACAGCCCCTGTGTAGCTGGATTTATACTTCACATAAAGGGTTAACAGCAATCCCTCCATAGACACCTACACTGCAAGTAATAGTTCCCAACAACATCTGAAACCTTTAGGAAAAACAGAAGCAGCGCAAAGCAGTAAAGTGTGTAGTAACACTAACATCTTAACGCCAATTTATAGGTCCAGTGTAACTTTGACATAAACAAATAAAAAAGATGGCAAATGTCTCTTATTTTTTCAGGCTTACTGGCATGAATGAAAGCACTAGTTTTTATGACAGAATAATACTAATCAAATATATTTTAGAAACATACCATATTTGTCTGTATTTACAATTAATTTTAAAGTTGCAAGACAAAGATTGCACTAACTACAGGTTAGATAGGTAGGTCTCAGCATATTTACACTCAAAATAAATGATTTGTGTATTAAAGCGTTCTCTTTAAATGCAACATTGTGATTTCAACAAATCATCTCCTTCCAGCTCATGCACTACTGAGGCCTACATGGTCTGTGAAAGTTGTTTTCCTCTTCTGTTTTCAGTAGTCAGAGGTGTGCATACTGTTTGATCTCCAGTCAAAACGAGCACCACGAACACAACGAATGCCCTAGTCAAATATCATTCAAATCAGCGGTAGTGGAGCCCAATCTGTGGCTTCACTAAAGCCGCCATTTGGATGAAAAATTTGCAACCTTACCAGTGACCAGTGCTCATGGACTGTCTGTGGTTTCAGACTGAGTTGAGAGTTTATTTCATGTTGAGCTTTACAGACCCTGAAGAGGAGATTCGAGATCTTGCAAAGAACTGAACAAAGCTACAGTATTGCAAAGAGCTACAATAAAGCAATGATACAGACATAGATTTTCTTATTTGGAGCTAAATGTTTTCAATAATGTCACATATTAGGAGTAAGAAATGGTGAGTTAAACTTTCAGTAAAAGTATAACAACACAAAAATAAACTGAGACCGAATTGCAAACTTAGTGCTCAGTCAAAGCTCCTTGCAGTGAATAATTATTGATGCATGAGTGGCATACAAAGCAGCTGCCTTGAACCAACTTACAAATGGAAAGATATGACCTGGGAATGGCAAGGGCATCCAAATAAAGCCTTACACTTCTAGTGTGACCTGCCTCTTCAATGTTTTTCAACCATTCTACTTTGCTGAAAAAGCTTTTTTTTAAATTACTATGTAGACGGCAAACTCATACACATTAGGCATTTACAGTACCTATATAGAGTTTTTTCCCTTTTATTCCTTTTCCACATTGAATAATGGTAATATTGTTTTGCTTAAAAAAGACTCTTAAGTCAAAGTGAAAGAGTAGTAATGTAAAATGAAAAGAATTAGCTGCATACGCATTCACAGGTCCACAGGGGCATTTTTACATGAGAGGCAACATGTTGCTTCTCAAGGTCACATGCTTGGTGGGTGTGTCACTACCGGGCCACTAGGTGGTCACATGACAAGCGCTTTACTTTCAGTACAGTGGAGACATTGATCCAATACGGTGGCACTGTCGTAAAATTTCTCTTTTGCTATGAAAACAGCTCAATAGGAAGTATTTCTGAAAACATTTGAGGTGAGAAATAAGCTATGCAGTTGCTGAATCTGTCTTTGATTTAGTTTAAAAATGGCTAAATTAGAGGTTTTACGAAAGCTTCATGAAGCGTCAGATCTCTGCTCAATGCACCTCAGTTGCATACACTTGCTAGCTGCCTGCTGAAAATGAGGTGCCGGCAGCTAGCTAGCAAAATGTGCCCTGTTGCTGGAAAGGCGACGTGACGCTACCAGATTGCAATGCAGAGCATTTCACATAGACAATGAATGGTAAGTGTTAAACTGACCAATTTTTATGGACACGAACCATGAAGTGACTCACTTAATTCAACACAGGTGCAACCAATTTGTCCAAGAAGTTCCCTAATTAGTGAAAGAAAGATTGAAAGAGTGCAGTGACTGTGTCTGAAATATCCAGTCATTGGTGAATCAGTACACCTGGCTAAAAATATATTATGGAGACAAAAGAACACTCCAAGTAACTCTGTGAAAAGGATACTGTATAATAGTATGTTAACTCATATTAGATCTCGGCTAGCGTTAGCCGAAGAGCATGTGGGGAACTCTATAGTCAACTGGAAGAAGATTCTTTTGTCTGATGATTTACCTTTTTGGCCATTCAGACCTGATACTATGTTTAACAGACACCACTGCACATCATCACAAGCACATCACCCCCTCTGTGAAGCATGGTGGCAGCAGCATCACAATGTGGAAATGCCTCTCTGCAACAGGACTTGGAAGGCTTATAAATGTAGAAGGTAAAATGAATACAGCAAAGTACAGGGAAATCCTGCCACAGCAAACTGGTTATGTCCTCTGGCATATTATCCATCCATCCATTCTCTATACACCGCTTTATCCTCATTAGGGTCGCAGGGGGTGCTGGAGTCTATCCCAGCTGACTCTGGTGAAGGCAGGGGACACCCTGGACAGGTCACCAGTCTGTCACAGGGCTACATATACAGACACACAATCACACTCACATTCACACCTACGGACAATTTAGAGTTACTAATTAACCTCAGCATGTTTTTGGACTGTGGGAGGAAGCCGGAGTACCCGGAGAAAACCCACGCATGCACAGGGAGAACATGCAAACTCCATGCAGAAAGATCCCAGGCCCAGGCCGGGATTTGAACCGGGGATGTCCTTGCTGCAAGGCGAAAGTGCTAACCACTAGACCACTGTGCAGCCCCTCTGGCATATTATGCGAGTGCAAAAAGTCATCCATAACTAACTCAGTATGCTATGGACGTCTGATCAGAAGATTGTGTCAACTCCAGGTGGGATGTGCACAACTAAAAGCTGCTGCATCTGTGCACACCACCATCTTGTTGCAATTTGATTGTGGATATTCAATGCAACAGAGTTAAACTTAGCATCTTAAGTTTTTAGGGACATCAAACACTATTTTGTGAGTCGTTCAATTCTGTCTGCTGCACTCTACTTCCCATCTAGTCTTAAAATTGAAGTGAATTATGAAGTCACACAAATCTCCTGAAACTGAAATAAATTTTTCTTGTTTAAATATAAAGTCTTTAAGTTAAAATGTCTAATTAGATAGAAGTGAAGTAACACTGTCTTTATTATTTTTGGTGTTATTTCTGTTTTGAGGTCAGTGTAATACATTTACTATTAGGAAAAAGTCCATTCTCCTTTGTAAGTGCTAATGGGACACCCGAGGCCTCAGTCTACAATACAGTACATATACATATACATAGCGTAATCAGCACAATTTGTACATACTGTATATATTCACAAAATAATACAACTGTTGACATTCTCTAGGGTTTACTTTTATGAACATCTTCCATTGATGCTAATACTTTGTAGCCATTAATGTGTTATCAATGTTACTTGTCTACTCTTATAATTTAAAGTTTTAAACCTTTAAAATCTAAATGTAATTAACAGTACAATTTATTTTGGTGAAACATAGTGTTGAAGCCAATAATTTAGCACACAGTATTGTGTGGTATCATATATATTATGTTTTACCTGTCTTCAGCTACAAAATGAATCACTTTCTCTCTTTTGCCACACTGCTGTTTGCATCGCTGCGCACCAAAGAAGACCTGAGAGCAAAGTCTTCTAAAATATGTGCCTGACAAAGAATTCATAATGGAGGTTAGGTTTCCTGGTAATAAAGTGTGTGCAGTGAAGGTGGTAATAACTCCTGACCTTATTAAATTAATTAAGCCACAGCTTATCATAATGGAGAAATGGAGAGAGAGATGGGGAAAAAATGAGTGTGGTGGTAGTCCCTCTGAAAGCCTCTCACTGATGAGGCTGGAGGAAAGGCACACCGACCAAATGCGTAACTTATTAAATTAGTGTTGGTCTCCATGGAATACATAATAATTGTCCTCCATGTCATTAAATTCAGCCTGCTTTTGGCTGTACCCCACAGACTTCTTTAGCAAGCCACGTGCCAGCATCCACAGCCTCAGTTGTGTGTGTGTGTGTGTGTGTGTGTGAGAGAGGGGGGGGGGGGGGGGGGGAGAGGCATTATTGTAATTTTGTGGTTTAAGTAATGTACTCACCAGCTATGTTTATGTCTATCTGTAGCTGCGTTTCCATTACTCTTAGATATGCGCAAAATGTAAATAGTGAAATAAAAAACTGGTAATGGAAACACCTGAATTTCGATAAAGGACTAAAATATCGCAAAAAAGTTTTTACGCTCTCATGAGGTGGTTTTTCAGACGTTTCGATATTGAAAAATATCGCAAAAGCGCAATGGAAACACTTTTTCTGCAATTATACGTCACCGGACGTGACGTACCTGGTCACATGACCAGTTCTCTCGGAGTAAACATGGCGCGGTACGTGTGGACAGAAGAGGAGGCCGAGACTTTTCTTGCCATTATTCTTGAGAAAAAACATCACTGCCATACTAGACAGCAAATAGCAGAGGAATGCAGAGTGTTAGAAGGAGATAGAAGCGTCCATCTTCCTGCAGTGAAATCTCGCGGGATGATATTTTACGAGAGTTACGATGCTTCTGCCCAGAACAAGCTTCAATGGAAACACGTTCAAAGCGCAAATATACTTTGTCGAAATTTTAGAAATATCGCTTTTATTTTGCGAAAAACTGTAATGGAAACCCAGCTTTTGTCTTGCAGGGCATCCTTGTCACTGTGCCAATGAGGGATGTTTGAATGAAGATGAAAGCCTTGTGTCTGTTAGGTAGAAAGGCTTTCCACATGCACCTGTTATCCTACACATTCCAGTAACTCACAGATTAAATTAATAATGTTGATTCCCTCAGAACAACAGTACCTTTTAAGGTCTGGGATAAAATAGACACGTGTTTTTTGTCGTCAGCTTGTTATGCCCAGTTGACTTGGTGGGAGCATCTTTAAAACAGCAACATATGTTCCTCTGGTCAGTGGTCTTAGTAAAGACAAACCATAAACTGGTTACAGTATGTGGTGGAATAAATCAGTGGCTTATTTGATTTAAATGATCTGCTGCAAACATCTTGCTGGCAGGTACCACAGGGCACCTTCAAAGATCCTGTAGAGGTCCTCAGCAGGTCGGAGCTGTATCAGTGGTACATAAAGGACTAGTAACATATTAGGCAAGTGGTCAAATGTTTTCATATTCTACACTCATTATACATTAACTGAAATATTTCAAGACTTTAATTTATTTTATACATTTTGATCATCACAACTTACAGCTCATCAAGCCCTCCCAAAATAAATCACACAATACTTGACTGTTTCCTAAGATCAACACAAAAATGGAGCTTTAGTGCAGAAAAATCCCAACTCTGAAAAGCATGTTCATGTGTGCTTTGTCAAAATTTGGTTGAAATAACTGTTGCACTGTGGCATGGCATGGAAGTAATCAGTCTGTTGCACTGCTGTGGTGTAATGACAGCTGCCTTCAGCTCTTCCTTAATGTTGGGTCTGGTTCATCCCATTCTCCTCTTCACAATACACCCCCCATTTTCTTAGTTATTGAAATTAATATAATTATATGAGATGCACCTGTATTTTTTGTTTTCCCCATTTAAAAAAAATAAAAAGGCAAAACGAAACAACAAAAAAACAGTTGAACAATAAAAAATTGGGACCAAAAATTGAAGTAACAAGAAGTTTGTGGGTTCACTGGGATCTTTTTTCTATGTGAAGATTGCATGTGCTCTGTGAGGGTTTCCCAAAGTGCTCTTATTTACTTCCATGTTCCAAAGACATACATGCTGAGGTTAACTGATGTTTTTAAATTGTCTCTAGGTGTGAGTGTCAATGTGGATGGTTGTTTGTTTGGTGTTTCAGAAAACAGCGTTCACAAGAAGCAAGGAGTGTGGCTGACATTTCATTCTAAAGTGTCAATGGCATGTCCTATTAACTGCAAGGAGTTTGACTTTAGTGAATTCCATCACCACGCTAATGCCCTCTTTTCTATATTGGGTTTCTTTCTGTTTTTTTTTTTCTTTTTTTGCATGATGAGAAGTAATAGGCTTTGTTAATGGAGGTATTTCGTAGCATTTGCTCAGGGTAGGAAGTTGTATGACTAATTTCAACCCAATTCACTTTCATTTAAATAGCACCAATTCACAACAAATACCATCTCATAGCACTCCACATAAAAAAAAGAGATCTTACAAATAATAAACAGAGAGCCCAATAGTCAAAAGTTCCCTTTGGATTCAAACAGTCAGCAACAGTGAAAATGAAATGTTGTTGTTCTCTGGCTGAGAAACAAAGCTTAGCATTTTTGCTCGATAAATAAGTTCAATCAGTATAATAAAATCTGCAGACTGTTTTAAGGCTGATAAATTCATCAACAAACTAACTAAAGAAGGGGAACAACACTAAGAACAGGTTTCAGATTGTCGCTGATCTTGTTCGATTTGCTAGGAATGACACTGGTCTTCCCACGAGAACTGAAACAAATCAGATGAAGCAGGTAAAATAAATCTGGTATTTATCCAGATCGCTGTGATAACTGCCTGGCTACACCATGAGGCCAGCTTTATTTACTGTTTATGTTTGGACAGTCCAGCAGTAAAGTACAGGTGAGTAATCACACCAAATTCAAACCAATACTGAGCAGGTGAACACACATGCTTTCAGCATGGGAACACACTGAAATACTACTTAAGAGGTTCAGTTCAGTCTTCAGATCAATGCATCTCAAAATTTTTATGCTGCTAGAACACTGCAGAACAGTCTGTAAAACTATAACACAGGATTTTAAATCCATGAAATGTTATCTTATCAACATAATTTAACTGATTAATATTAATAATAATAATAAATTATCATTTTGCTCACAATTGCAAAGTAAACAACTGAAATAAAGCCTTCCTCTTCTACTCCTCAGTTTACTGCACAAAGGTGGAATGAGTGCTGTCTCTCTAAAACAAGTCAATGTCAAAACACAAAGAGAAACACTCGGGTAGCGAGAGATCAAACCATGAAGTCATGTGAGAGGGAAGAAATGATTGAATGGCAGAAAAATGAGAGGTGTGATAAAGTAATGGTGGCTTGAAAATCATAAAAAGAAAGGTCTGAAAAGGAGACCAAACAGAAGATAACCCAACTAAAGCTCCTAACTGATGCAAAGGAAGAGTGCAATATTTCTATTCAAACAAACAAACCAACAAGAAGCACACAACAAATGTTTCAGAAAGAGTTGGTGGGAGCTGATAGCGATTCTGTAAACAATCGTTGAAACACTTCATGACTTTGATCTGTGACATACACAGAGGAGATACAGACGCATTCTGTTAATTAGCATGGTTAATTAGCTGCAATGAAATAATAATTACTTTAAAAAGAGATATGTAAATTAATTATTGATTACATTAATTAAGTCAAAGGGGGAAGGGGGCGTGGGGGTAATTAAGATAAATGTTAAATGTGAGGATAATTAGCTCAGGATTGAAGGGACGTGATGGTAATGCTGTAACGACACGAGGTTAGGGAGAGCAGCAACAGACTGTCATGTGGCTGCCCAGTTCATCACCAAACCACAAAGAGAAAGAGATGGAGAGTAATGAGTGGTGAGGTGGGACGGGGGGATTTTATTTTTTACTTATTTTACTATTAAGAATATAGGCTGGATTAGCAGGGAATGTGGACCACAACAGACAAAGATTTCAAATGTTGCCCTAATAACTGAGTGAGAGTTTAGTTCATCTGACATGGTGAATGTGTGAAGGTTTCTGTGTGGTCCAGAGTCATCCTCAGCCTCTATTTCCAAAGTAACCTCTAATGGCGCTGTCACACTCTAGCGTATAGAGCCAGTGTATGAGGAACGTATGGACTTTTTGGGGATATGCTGACATACGCTGAAACACGCTAGGGGTATGCTGGAATACGTTTCGACTACGCCGGGGTACGTCGGTGTACGCTGATCTATGCTGATGGCCCAAAATTTTTTGAACATGCACAAAAATTTTCAGCGTATGCCGACGTATGAATTTTACGCTCCTCATACGTTCCTCATACGCTGAACACGCTCGAGGTACGCTGAAGGTATGTTACTCATACGTCGAGTACGCTTCTCATACGTTGAAATTGAGTGGGTCAGGAAACCTCGCGTTAGAGGAGCATATAATGAACGTGTGTCTAAATAATGTCTAACGTTATGATGGTAGTCCTAACAACAGTCTAACGTACTCAACTTATGCCTAACATGTTCCGAGCGTACAGCCAACTTATCCCATGCGTATTACATGCATATTTCCAGCGTATGGGGGGTGTATAAAGTCTCACATTTCCAAATCTGCATCAGTTTGTACCAGCAGTTCAGAGACGGAGGTTGCTGTGCTGCAACATCACCAAGATTTGTTACAGTTGGCAGTTGAGTATGCTAGACACAGAAGAAGAAGGCGTAGAATGAGACGTGCAATCTGGGTGAAACCTTGGATTGGAAGGCGGCGTCAATTTGGCCTTTATGACCAGCTTATGGTTGAATTGAGAAATGAAGATCAGAGAGTCTTCAGGAACTTCCTACGCATGCCTCCAGAAATGTATGATGAACTGCTGGACAGGGTTGGTCCCAACATCACGCTTCTCATACGTTTCTCATACATCGGAGGTAAGCTGATATACGTTACTCATACGTCGGTATACATCCAACTCAAAAACACATCACATCGCATACGCTACTCATACGCTGACGGTACGCTAGGCTCACGTTACTCTAACGGTCATTAACCGAAAATCGACCGCATACGCTGAAAAGTCGTGCGTATAAACAATTTTTCGAAATATTCGATACGTTCCTCATACGCTGGCTCTATACGCTAGAGTGTGACAGCGCCATAACAGGCTTTGTTGCTCTCAAATTAGTTCAGTGGCCACACAGATGAAGCTCATCCACTTGCTCCTGTATTTACTTTTCTGTTTGCATACAGTAATGATGCAGGAATGATCTCTGGCCCTTTACAATGAGAGATGTACTTGTAAAATTAGTTTACAGTAAGAATATTTGTCAGTATTAACAGTTGTCTCTAGTTTCTACTGGTTGTTCACTGGTGGATGAAAAGTGCAATGTTAAAAAAACAAGGAGACAAAATATTACATCTCACCAAAACACTGTGCTTTATAAATGTGTGAAAATAGCAAGGATATTTCTTAACTCTTAGAAAGAACACCAAAATGCATTTGCATGTAATTGTTGATAATTCACTGACATTGTAATTTGCTTAACCAGGTTCAACTTCTTTGACCAATCAGCTGCTGTGATGAGTTTAGCCATCCATCAGCACACCCACTGAGCAGTGTAGGTACTCAACAGTTAATTGACTCATTAAAGATGCAGGGGAATGTCACCACTAGAGCACAAATATAATGAGCAAAAATGAAAGCATTTAAAGAAAGCAAGAGACATTAAAAGGAAAAAATGTACATTAACCACTATTTTCTATGAATTGAGCTTCCCCATCTGCTTAGGAAGAATGTATAATTTGCTCAAAGCTTTAGGACAGCTGCTAAAAGGATAATGGGCAAATAATGCATTGACGTCTGCTGTTTCTGAGGCAAGGAACATTTACCTTTGCCAGGAGTAGACAATCATTAATAGAATTTTTGAAAAAAACAAAAAACAATACAATCACATGGGAGCTGCACAGTGCCGTAGTGGTTAGCACTTTCGCCTTGCAGCAAGAAGATCCCCGGTTCAAATCCCTGCATGGAGTTTGCATGTTCTCCCTGTGCATGCGTGGGTTTTCTCCGGGTACTCCGGCTTCCTCCTACAGTCCAAAAATACATTGAGGTTAATTGGTTACTCTAAATTGTCCGTAGGTGTGAATGTGAGTGTGAGTGTTTGTCTGTATATGTAGCCCTGTGACAGACTGGTGACCTGTCCAGGGTGTCCCCTGCCTTCAGTCAGCTGGGATAGACTCCAGCACCCCCCATGACCCTAGTGAGGATAAAGCGGTGTATAGAGAATGGATGGATGGATGGACAATCAAACGGGGACATATTTTTTAGTGGGAGATTGTGCTCACTCCTCTGGATGCTTTGTATGTACAGGTTTATGAGGTCCCCTCTGATGGAAATGGAAGGTTTCCATTCTCTGATGAGACAGATTCCAAGTGAAAATGAGAACAGAAGGCAGCTTTAAATATGTTGACAAGTCAAATGATAATGTGATGGAGCAAGAGAGACAGTGGAAGTGGGAGAGAGAGGGTGATCAGAACGGATGGGAATAGGGAATAGATATGTGAGGTAACTCAATTAAGGAAGGCAATTTCCACCCTCCTCTCTTGCCCTGAAAGAACTAGAGCAAGTGAAGCCACTTCCAATGGTGTCAGAGGACAAATAGAACACAGAGATGGAGAAAGGCTCATATATTTAAAGAGAGAGAGCATAGAAATTAAGTATGAGTTTGTGCTGAATGTTGGAAATTGAAATGGAATCCAGTGTTGTTGGAGTAAGAAAAGCCCCACAACATGAAAAAGAATGAACAGATTACTATCTATGAGTAACAGCTTAAAAGATATTTTGTAGTCATGGGTTTAGTATCAGTTATTCTTCTTTACCGTTAAGTCCAATTATCATCACACACATTAAGATTTGTTTATTTCAGCAGAGATATTTTGAGTCTGATTGTGGAGGTAAAATGAAGGTCAGCGACAGATGTTTTAGATGTTTGTTTCTGTCGCAACGACGAAAATTTTTCCATTTATTTTTGGAATTGGCAGAATTAGAGGAGCATGATGGCTTGATAAAAAGAAGCTCAGTTCCTGTCATAACTTGATACATATGGCTGCTGGTCAGGATTCTTTTGAACGATATTTGCCTTTAGTCTAATTCTCACACCAGGTAATCCGATAGGCCTGTGTCAGAAATAGACACTATGAGTATGTAGCAGGTGTTCTCAGCTGTTATGGTGGCTCCTTTTTCAAGCAACAAGACGTTTGTCTCGTAACATACGGTTAATGTTGAGAAAGTGTGTATTTTAACTGAAACGATGATCTTTCCCTAAGCCTAACCAAATCATTTTAGTGCCTAAACTTTACCAAACAGTGAATGAAAATAAGACTCAGTACACAATATAATAAAAGTCAGTGACACAATAATACTCCAACATGCCATTAACTTCAGTCTCCTGAGTACATCATGTGACTAACAGCACCACTAGGCCTTTCAATCTCAATATGAAGGGCTTTAAAAGTGAAAAGCTCCTGCATGTCTGTCATTTTCAGATTTTAACACACTTGGCGCATTGAAGGAATATGTGTGCATCCCTGTGTGCATCCCTTTGAATCCAGCAGCTTTGACAGAATGATGGTATTTGACACTTGAGAATGAAAACAAATTGTACATGCTCACAAGTCAGTAGTGACTTCAACACAGTAGGTGTTAGAAAGCATTTAACAATGATTGGCATACATTAAAGAGTAGAGAATTTTCAAAGGCAGAGGACTCACCGGCAGTTTTATTCTGGCCACCAGAGATTCAAGAGGCTGCATCACAAATACCAGGAATATGTTGTATGTGGCCCCTTTACACATAGAATGTTAATCCTGATGCACACAACTCTGATAACAACTACCCAAAGTCTGTATGTCTCCCTTTTCTTTGTCTGTCTTGAATACATGTCAGCTTGTGTTGTACTTGATTTGGATAATTACACATTTGAACAGACATTTGCTTCACCAAATCAGCTCCATTCTGTGGTTCTGGTCATTTAGCAGGACACTCATGTTTACAAATCTAGACCTGTTGTTCATGTTTATATGGTGGCCATATGTTGTAAAGTTTTGTTTTGTCATTGCTTTTAACCAAACAAGCAAACGTCACACCAAAAACCTGAAGAAAAGTGTTATTTTTCCATCATAAAACATCAAAAGTACTTTAAGACTGCAACCACAAGTATTTTTGTTATCGATTGACCAGATGACTATTTTATTTAATAACTGATCTGTTCATTGCATGAAATATCTGAACATAGTAAAACTACCAATATGATATTAATGTCTGTTACTTTCGTGAAAAGAAACAATGAATTCTAAAAATAATCCTTCCTCAAAATAGTGTAAATACATTAAAAAACACAAAAAAGGGAAAAAAAAATACTAATGTGTTTAATTTATGTTTAATAAATAAAACATTATTAGTACTTCTTTTCTTTTTAAAAAAAATCAATATTATCTATTATTACCTATTAGCAAGCTCACACACACATGGACACTCACACCAACACACACACACACACACACACACACACGCACGCACGCACGCACGCACGCACGCACACATACACACACACACACACACACACACACACCTATCTGTTCTTTCTCCTCAGTCTCATTTTCTCCTCTAATTAATGATGCAGCAAAGACAGAATAGAGAATAGGGATACATTTCTGTGGCCTGCCTCACTGGAACATTTTAGCTGGGCATTTCATGTTCTAGTCTAATCCAGCCATGATTCATTAAAATCATCAATTTTGCTCAAAACTTTTGTAATATAAACTACCAGTCAAGGGTTTGGACACACCTTCTCATTCAATGCTTTTTGTTTATTTGTATTATTTTCTACATTGTAGATTAATACTAAAGATTAACACTTTTTGTTCACAACATAATTCCACATATACTCTTTTATAGTTCTGATGAGTTCAGTATTAATCTACAATGTATAAATCAATTAAATAAAAACCATCGAATGAGACGATGTGTCCAGACCATTTTTGATGTGAGGTGACAGTACTAATAACCACTGTGCAGTGGCAGACATTTGAAACTGTATTTAAAAAAATAGATGGAGAGAGAAATTTATTTCAAGACTACATAATATCTGCACCATAAAGTGGTGAGTGGGATTGGATCATGGGAAGGCTGCCAAACAGACCTGGTAAACCCAAATGTGTAGTGAGGGGGAACTGGGATCATCTGGCAGAGGCCTCTGTCCTTTGAGTTTTCAACTCCCACCTCTGCAAGAATTTCTCCAGCATCCCAGGGAAGGCTGGGCTATGTTCAAAGCCTCCATTAAGAGCTGCAGTTAGAAGGTCACTGACTGGTGCGTGTTTCAGTGGCAACCCGAAAACCTGCTAATGGACACCAGCAGTGAAGGAAGCCATCAATCTGAAGGCTGAGGCTTTTCAGGCCTGGTTGGCTCAGGGCTCTCCTGAAGCAGCTGACAGATATTGGTCAGCCAAGAAAGTTGCAGCTGTAGCAGTTGTGGAAGCTGATACTCAGGTGTGGGAGGAGGTCAGAGAAGCTATGAAGAAGAACTTTCAATTTGCCTCGAGGAAGTTCTGGCAAACTGTTTGATGCCTCTTAAAGGGGAGGCAGGGCTTGGCCCAGGCTGTGTACCAGCCCGGTCTCACGGGGATTCGTGAAACTGTCACGTCAGTTTTTGCTTCGGTTTCGTGCGCACCAACACGATGTCGTCATGTTTTTCGTGCCGCTCACCACGAGCGAAACCCGCTGTGGTAATCACATCTGAAAGTGGTTTATACCGGCAGATTCATGACGATCTAAGCTGTCCATCCAACCCGGTCTCACGGGGATTCGTGAAACTGTCACGTAAGTTTTAGTTTCGGTTTCGTGCGCACCAACACGATTTCGTCATGTTTTTCGTGCCGCTCACCACGAAATGTTTTTCGCTGTGGTAATCACATCTGAAAGTGGTTTATACCGGCGGATTCATGACGATCTAAGCTGTCCATCGGCGTATACTGCTTGTGTGATCGCGTTTGCAGCCGCCGGCCGCCGGACATTCTTGAAATTCCTATGCAAATTGGTAAGTGTACCACCGGCTTATGGTTAGGTTATGGTTAGGGTTATGGTTAGGGTTATGTTTAGGGACGATGTCATGCAAAATATAGCGTTGGATTCGCCACGGTTTTACATTAAAAATATAATATACACATTCTTCTGAAATACGTTCTGAGTGGCACGAAATGTCCGCCGTTTAAAATACATTGGTGTGCATTTCGTGGTGAGCGGCACGAAAAACATGACGACATCGTGTTGGTGCGCACGAAACCGAAACAAAAACTGACGTGACAGTTTCACGAATCCCCGTGAGACCGTGTTGTGTGTACAGCTGGATGAGGAAACTGCTGATCTGGACTGGGGAACATTGTTGGGCTGTGGAAAGAACCCTTCCCCTCTAGATTGGGGGGAAGTGCTTCCCCAAGTGAAGGAGTTTAAGTATCTTGGTATCTTGTTCACCAGTGACGGGAAAAAATGGAGCATGAGATGGACAGGTGGCTTGGTGGATATTGTACTGGACCATTATGGTGAAGATAGAGATGGAAGGGGAAGCTTCCAATTTACCAGTCCATCTAGGTTCCAGCCCTCCTATTGAACAGATCTGGGATTTGTTGAATTCACAAATAGATCACACAAAAGATTCACCCAAAACAAGTCACTGGGAACAGCTAGAAACGATTTGAAACTCAATTACAAACAGACTGTTGGAAAGTAAATAAAAACAACGGCAACAAGAATGCAAACTGTTATCAGGGCCAAAGCAGGTCAAACCAAATATATGTGAAAAAGGACTGTTTGGTTGTTCCAGTTTGTCATTTGTCTAATAGATAATAATACATCTTTTAGTTTGAAACAAGATTTTGACAAATTTCTAAAATATTTGTGTTTTCTTTTTTTATGACAGGTGGTCTAATAAATTTGTTAAGCACTGTATATACACCAATGAGGCAAAACATTGTGACCACCGATCTGATATTGTGTTGGTCCCTATTTTGCTGCTAGAACAGCATTGACCCATTGAGGCATGGACTCCACTAGACCCTGAAGGTGTGCTGCGGTATCTGCTGTGGCATCCTTGAAGTCCTGTAAGTTGAAAGATAGGGCTTCCATGGATCACACTTGTTTGTCCAGCACATCCCACAGATGCTCGATTGGATTGAGATCTGGGGAATTTGGAGGACAAGTCAATACCCCAAAGTCATTGGGCTCCTCAAACCATTTCTGAACAATTTTTGCTTTGTGGCACGGCACGTTATCCTTTTGAAAGAGGCAACAGCCAACAGGGAAAACCTTCGACCAGGCAACCTTCTTCCATGCTCTGTGGTCCAGTTCTGATGGTCACATGCCCATTGTTGGCGCTTTTGGTGGTGCACAGGGGTCAGCATGGGCCACCTGACTGGTCTGCAACTATACAGCCCCGTAGACAACAAACTGTGATGCACTGTGTATTCTGACACCTTTCTATCAGAACTAGAATTAACTTCTTCAGCAATTTCAGCAATATGAATGAATGAATGAACTTGCTCTTATATAGCGCTTTACTACTCATCAGAGTACTCAAAACCCTTATACAACAATTGCTTCCATTCAACCATACGCTCACACATTCACACTCTGGTGGGGACGGAAGCGTGGCTGCCAATCCGCGCCTACGGCCCCTCCGACCACCACCAACATTCACATGCATTCATACACCAGTGAAGAGCACTGGAGGCAAGGTGGGTTAAGTGTCTTGCCCAAGGACACAACAGCACATGACTAGGCGAGAGCGGGAATCGAACTGCCGACCCTTCGATCATTGGACGACCCGCTCTACCACCTGAGCCTCAGCCACCCCCAATAGCAATAGTCGCTCGTCTGTTGGATCCGATCACACGGACCAGCCTTCACTCTACATGCCCATCAATGAACTTTGGCCACCCATCATGCTGTCTCCAGTTCACCATTGTTCTTTCTTTGGACCACTTTTGATAGATACTGACCACTGCAGAGCAGGAACACCCCACAAGAGCTGCAGCTTTGGAGATGCTTTGACCCACTCATCGAGCCATCACAATTTGGTCCTTGTCACACATGCTCAAATCCTTATGCCTGCCCATTTTCCCTGCTTCATCAACTTCAAGGACAAAATGTTCACTTGCTGCCGAATGTATCCAACCCATTAACAGGCATCAGTGTTATTCACTTCACCTGTCAGTGGTCAAAATGCCTGACCAGTTTATCATTTGTGTTTTTTCTTGAGGGGAACAAAGGTCAAATTCTGCAAATTCTTGTGCTGGGCACTGAACGGGCCAAAGCAGGTAATCTGCAAATACCTAACTTGTGTCAACACAACAGCAACAGTCGATATAAGATAAGCTAGTATTAGCTGAGCAGGTTGCAACCCAGATAGCAAACTATGGGTGAATCAATGTTGAATCTATGTTGAGACCTAACGTCGAAATTATACAGAAAGTGCAAGGTTGATAAAATGTTGAGTCAACGTTTGCTTTTCAACCATAAATCACACTTTACCCAGATAGCAAAAGATGTTAAATCAATGTTGAATTAGGGTTAAGAAGGTTGAATTGTGGTTACGGTTGAAGACTGATGGTTGGATCAATGTTGATTCAACAACATTTTGTCAACATTGAAGTTTGTGTTTAAAAGATACCATTGAATCTACGTTGTATTTTGGTTTAATTAAAATGTTTGACAGGTCAATGTTTAATTAATGTTGAATCTATGTTTGCAAACATGTAATCTATGTAAGCAAACGTTGACTCAACATTTTATCAACCTTGCGCTTTCTGTATAATTTCGACGTTAGGTCTCAACATAGATTCAACATTGATTCACCCATAGTTTGCTATCTGGGAAGTCAGTAAGTGAGTAAGTTTGATTCATATAAAACCCTTTAAGAAGAAATTTCACAGCAAAATTAACCATAAAAACACTAAGAAGTAACTAAGACATTCATTGCAGACCACCAGATAAAAAACAGGAATCAAGATGAAAACTAAACAAAGCAAGTCTAAACAAATGGGCACTGAAATGCTTTGTTAAAAGAGTCCAGAGTATACAAAGATCTCAAGGTATAGAAACAATTACAATGCTCATTGCAGGAGAAAATAAAAGCATATATAACCATCAGCATCTCTGTGACACTCTGAAAGGCAAGACAACCATGTCTGCTACTTAACTAAATGCATGGTTCAAGATTTTTAAAAAATTGTATTATTTACTGATTAAGATACAACTTTAAAATGTTGTTCTGACTGCTTAATTGACCTGATAATGTTGATAGTTGCACCAAGTTAATGTTGTGCGTGACTTGAAGTCAAATATCATTGTTAATTCATGTAAAACTAAATTCAATTCCAGGTAACTTAATGGAATTGACTAATTATTCTTCACTTTGAGTTCAGGATTTCAAGTCCCCTCCCTTATCTTTACCTGCCTGGACATTGTCAGATGGTGTCTGATAACAAACAATACTTTTGACTGCAGATAAAAGAAAAAAAAGCTAATCCCTCAAAGTCAGTGTAGTTTTTTGGTTGAATATAATTTAACTGCAGATTTTCATAGCTTAACAGCACTGGTGCAAAGTGTTGCATTGTATATATATATATATTTTATAAATGCTGGTCAATTTAGGTGGACAAGGAGCAATGCCTTCCATTTGGAAATATTTTAGGATAAGTAATGATGGCACAAGTAAAGCATACCTCCAACTATGTAATTGCTTAGTTGTGAAGAGGAGTACTAAACAATTCCTCACACACATGCAATATTTGAAAAACGTGTGAAGAACCAACGCAGTGGTGAGCTAGCACCAACCAACTTTACAGAAACTGCTGAAGAAGCGAGAAAAAATGTCCAAATGCCACAGAGAGTAACAATAACAGAAGTTATTACACAATACAGTGTCCTCGATGAGCAGCAGTTCTGAGTTGGCCATTATATGGGATTTTTGTCAACTAAAAGATTCCCAGCCATTACTACTTCACAGGACTCGATTTGTCGAAGTTCCACCACTTCATGAAAAGACACATCAACATCTCAGCCTTAAGCTTCATCACAGATATTTGGACTGTCAGCCCAGTGTCTTTCATCATTGTGGCTGCATAGTGGATTGATGAAGATTTTATGAGAATTGTATTAAAGCAAAGCGGCTTTGTTGTTCACACTCTGGCCAAGCCACAGCAGGTGCTTTTGATGACATCCTTTAAGCATCAGGAATTCTGAATCATGAGAGATGTTGGATTCCTTCATCTGCTGTGTATGAGTCTTTCAGCTTAAAGACATTTTGCAGATGCGGTGGTGGTCCTTGGAAAGACCACAACTTCTTGAAAAGACAAATCATTACAGTTTCCCACTCTGGCCAAAGTGCCATGCACATACCTCTGAGTAATCCACACTGTAGTATGGAAAGTTAAAAGACAGTTAGCTCAGTGTCACGTGTTGTAAATGAAATCAGGAACAGGCTCACAGCTGATAATGCAGAGAAGCTTCATTTCATCACAAAGGACCTTTCTGAAAAAAGGCTTGGTCTTCACCCACAGCACTAAAATATGATAGCATATAATTTAATTTGCTCTGCTGTGGCTGCATGCTTTGTGTTACTGAAATTTGCTTTATGGGTATCAGGTTACATCTGAGTAAAACGTGGTGCCAGTCCAAAGTTTGGGAAAATACACAGATGAATGTTAGCATGTCAGTAAGAGCGCCATGCTGAGGGAAAATAAGAACATGGATTGAAAATACTTTGTGTCTAGATAGAGATCAGGTTGAAATACAGTCTACGTATGTGAGCTGCTATCATACATGATGTCTGAGTGCCACTTCTCTGCAGTTTTAACTTTCTTAGGATTCTAAAGTTAAAGTGTTTGATGTTTGGAAGGACTGTCACTCTGGTTCCTGTTGTCTGATGTCCATCTGTGTTCATGTTGCATCCTCTCTATCCCTCAACACATCCCTCCATCTGTCCACTCTGCCTCCACTTGCCTCTATCAGTCTTCTTATGCCTGTCTCTCCATCGCTGTGGGGAGCCTTGTGTTGGCTTCACACCGTCTGCCTCTCGCCAGCTGACTGACTGACTGAAGCTCCCACTGCTTGAGTGATGCCACCATGACAGCACCATTCTGGACACTAAGTGTGTCGCTGTGTGTGTAAGCAAGTATCAAGTTTTGTTGTTTTGTTTTTTTGCTAAGTTAGCGCATATGTGGCTAGAGCAGCAGATGATCTTTGACAGTGGCTACTGTTTGCATGGAAAAGCTGCCTCTCTGTTGGTTTTATTAAAAATTAAAGCGCCCGTAAGCGTGGTACTTTGAGGTGTCACATGCAGTCTGTGAAATGGTACTAGGAGCAGGGCTAAATGAGCTGAGGTGACAGGCAAAATCTGGGAAAGTAGACAAGCTTTAACAGCTTCCAGATACTGCTGTCAGTCTGTGGCACTATATTCCAGCTCCAAATGCCATCAGTGAGATGAAGCATGTTCCTCTTCTTTCTAAAAACTTTCCCTTGAGTATGAGTGCACCTCTGCACAGATTCACAAAATGTTAACATGCTGCCCTTTGCTGTCTGTTCAAACTTTCTGGCTCTAAAGTAGAATACACATCGAAGCTTGTTTTTTCACTTGTTTGTTTTTGGTAAAAATGAGTGTCTAAGAAATGAAAATGACATGGAAGTAATTCAAGATTGAAAGACAGCAGTGTCCTCAGCTGGCAGGCTCTCTCTCACTCTCTCTCTCTCTCTCACACACACACACACACACACACACACACACACACACACACACACACACACACACACACACACACTGCTAGCCCTTATTAGCCCACTGTCTGACACCCAGGCTGGTCACTAACTGACATGCACACACTTTGCATATACACAATGACATATACAGCAGGCACATCAACACACATGCATGGCAACAAGCAATTACATGCCAAAATGCAAACTCACACACACACACACACACACACACACACACACACACACACATGCACACACACAAACACAGACATACACACCGACACACAGTGCGGACAATGGCAGACTTTGTCAGAGAAAGGCCAAGAGGCATGGGAAGAGAGCAATTTGCCAAAGTAAATTTTCTACTGCACAAACGCAAAGGGACACACACACACACACGCACACACACGCACACTGTCTGATTGAAATATACCAATTGTCAATAAACAACCTGAAGTCAGAGGTGTTAAAACTCATCTTGATTTTCTTAAATAAACTCTCCAGTCAGATTTAGATTTTTTTTTTAATGGCATTTTCTTCAAACAGTGGTGATGCTTGGTGCTGGTTTAACCCATGAATACAGAGTATAGCTGGAGAACAAAGAGTTGAATTCTTGGTTTCTCCCTCACCTCCACACAGCTGGCTAGTCACAACATGCAGTGGGCGTGAATGTCGGGTCGTCACTTTCAGAAAGTTACACGTGAACACACCCTGTCCAATATAGAAAAGGAAGTACTATGTGTGTTTGTGTGCAAGTTTGCACTTGTGTGAAAGAGACCTCCTCGCTACTGAGAGTTGTGTGTGTGTAGGACACAGATTTTTGTGTCCTCGTTTCCAGTGTGTGTCTCGTGACACAATGAAAGTCCATTAATAGACAAATGTCGTCTTCTCTATCATCTAAATTTACCGCGGGTGTGACACCACAAGAGTGAGTCCACTTGTGTGCTAATTGATAGTACGTGTTTTAAAGTAGGAGGTGAAACAGTGCTTGGTTGCAGTTTAGATGGTGTACTTTGGTTTAAAACACTTTATGATTACAAGCTGTTTGTCTTGCTCTAATTATCTTGTGGCTATGATTGCTTTAGGGTACGCTCTTAAGACACTAGGCTTTTCTTTTCTATATGCCAGCTACAAAGCGTGGGAAACTGGGAAATGTGTGACATGGTCATTATTGCTAACCACCAAAAGACTGCAATTACTAGTCACTACACTGTATTTTTAACTCAAACAGTGACTTGAGAAGAAAATGTTATGAGCATGTAAATCATGACAAGATGACTGCTGATGTTTCATTGTGTATAAGTGAGAGTGGCAAAGGGACGCGCATGGTCAGTAATAATCATATTTGCATAGTTATCGTTCATGGCTGTGAATACCATTCTGTCTTAGTGCTCAGCGTGAGCAATTGCACATGAAGAAAGCTTTGATTCCTCTACCCTCCCCTGTCGCCTACAGGCTCGCTCTGGCTATCTGAGCAGACAGTGATGCATGTCTGAGTGCACCACTGACCTGATGGAACCTGATTTTAAAAAATCTCTCCTTGGAGCCAATTCAGGTTTCCCCTTCAGTGACCTGGTCTGTGCAGCTCTGACAGCCTGCAGACAGCGTGAATCATGCACTTATGCCACTGTGTGCGTGTCAGTGTGTTTTATTCACTGCATGTCATGGATGTGAACATGTGGGCATTCAGAGGAGTCTTCATTGTGTAGGGTGCAGCTGTGTCTATGGTGTAGCGTCGTAGTCATCCACTAGGGGGAGCACTCGGTCTGCTCTCCTTCACTCAATGAACACAGACCAACACAGCTCACACTAAAAGCACAGATTTCCTGTTAAGGACAATGTCAAGCATCAGGTCAAAGAGGTGAGGCCAAAGAAGGAGATGATTTATGAAGGACAGAGATGGTAAAATTGGAATCTAGGAGAAAAACTCCATTCTTGCAGACTGTTGATATAGTTATTTATGGCAATTTAGTCTACTGGCTATCATTCAGATGTATGAATGACCACTTCAACATAGACAAAATATCCAGAGCGCCACAAAATTTAGAAGTCATTAATTGATGAATGCGAACTTTGAGAGACACACACTGCCATCCAGGTAATGAAGACAACTTTAAAACAACGACAGAAATCAAATAGAATTTCTTACACCATCAGAATAACAGAAATAGACAAAAGGGAAATCAGGGCAACAAATATGATCATAAATATGAATTCTAATAGTTTATGACACAAAAAGCAACATTTATTGTATTCATAGTATTCTGAATCAGAATTGGAAAATGTATGATTGTAATTTGTTTTGGCAGTTCACATTCAAGACTGATACATTTTGTACGTTCAACTTTTCATGCTGTGATTCAGAACCTTAGAATTTGATTCTAAAACAATATTCAGTTTTCCGTTTTTATGCTTAGCATGACATTTGTGGGGCTGCTCAGTGTCGTAGTGGTTAGCATGTTCGCCTTGCAGCAAGAAGATCCCTGGTTCAAATCCTGGCCTGGGCCTGGGATCTTTCTGCATGGAGTTTGCATGTTCTCCCTGTGCATGTGTGGGTTTTCTCCGGGTACTCCGGCTTCCTCCCACAGTCCAAAAATATGCTGAGGTTAATTGGTTACTCTAAATTGTCCGTAGGTGTGAGTGTGATTGTTTGTCTGTATATGTAGCCCTGTGACAGACTGGTGACCTGTCCAGGGTGTCCCCTGCCTTCGCCCGAGTCAGCTGGGATAGACTCCAGCACCCCCCATGACCCTAATGAGGATAAAGCGGTGTATAGAGGATGGATGGATGACGTTTGCCTTATACAATTGTTATTGTTTAGGGCTTAAATTTTCCGAAGCCTGTGGTGTTAAAGTGTCAAAGCAGTCTGACTTACTTTGTGCATTTAACATAATAAAAGATCTTCACAAAGACCTTTTAGCTTGCCAATGAAAATGTCTCTGTTTAAACTGCTCATGAGGTTTGGTCAAGTGCTTCGGCATAAATGATTTCTTTCTTTCATCATCTGTCAGATTATTTGTCAAATTTGTTTGACAGGTCGTAAGACAATTATTAATATAATTTCATCATTACTCATATCTAAAAGTTTTAGCTGCCACCGAGAGGATTTTATCTGTTAATATCACTATTAACATTATCTTCATTATTTGTGATGACAAAGCTCTGTTATGAGCACAGTTTAAACCAGCACCAGAAACTGTCACAGACAAAAGAAATGAGTTGACTTCAAAAGAACTGATTAAGCCTTTTTGAAACCTTCTTCTTTTTTCTTTTTTTTTTTTGCAAATTGAGGAAAGAAAGTGTCAAATAATACAGAAATACGCCATGCCACAAGGCTTGTTTTAAAAAACACATGACTGTGTGTAGTGTCTCCTTACTTCTTACTTGTTGTTCTGTCATTGCAGACGGATCGCTCTGACTTACTGCATACAACCATCCCCCAGGTTTACATCGAAGTCTTGACTGCAAACTTCCACTGATTGGACTCTATGCACAGACCAGTCAGACTCCTGCTTGCATTTGCACCACTAGGGGTCGTATGTGGTCCGCAGATCTACCTCTTGGTCCTGCTGCTCTGTGGCTTGAGGAGAGATAAAAACGTTACTACTGTTGGGTGTAATTATAACTCACAGCCTGGAGAGCAGCACATGAATGGTGAATGATTCTCTGCATGCATTATCCCGGCGGGCCAGCATGTCTTTATAGGTTCACCCAGGCCAACAAGTCAACAAGTCCTACATGCTGTCTAATCACGTAGAGCTTCATTGGTAATGCGCTTTATAACGGACAGGTGGGGCGAAGGATCTAAATTTCGCAGTTAAGGGCTTATTAGTTCTCTTTCCCTCTTTTCGTTTGCGTTTGGTATTTTTAAACGGAGACGGTCCTATCTCAACGGGAGGTAGAGAGATGCAGAAAAGCAGTGAGGGAGACCAGAGCCGAGCTGACGTTGACGGACACCCCGTGTAACCAATGACGAGAGAGCTTTCAGCGTGATTTACAGCCGTGGGGGCAGAGAGAGGAGGTGCTACGCGGAGGAAAAAAGCAAATAGTTGAGTGAACAGCACCAGTAGAGAGTGGAGTAGAGGAGACCGCAGTGAGGGAGCAAGGTGCCAAGAATAGACAGCCAGAAACACAAAGAGGACAAGTCTAGCATTTATTTTCTTTTTTAGACACCATGGCTGAAGAGAAAACGTTTCTCATGTCTTCCGTAAATGGATTGTAATTTCTTTTTCCAACTCTTTCCCGCACTGCTTTCATCCCTCCTGTGCTGCGCTTCACTGGAATGTGCGCTGTAGCTTCTCCGGGACACATCTGAGGAGCAAGACAAGCAGCTGGAAGAAAAAAAGCCTCGCTATCATTAATATTCCGTTTAAAAAATCAAAATGTCTTTGTTTTGATGGGACACATTTGTCCAGACGCCTTAGGCATTTTTGGTGACTTTTGCGCATTTTGGAGATTTTTGCCTGTCAACTGAAATGGGTGATGGAAATTGACATTTTGTCCATTAACAGAGGATAATAAGGTTTATGATATTTTTACCCAAGTGCACTTGTGTTTCCGGCGATGATTGTGTTTCTGATCGTCCTCTGTATCACGGATGGAGTGCTCTCTCAGATACGCTACTCTGTCCCGGAGGAGGCGGACCATGGCACTTTGGTGGGGAATATCGCAGAGGACCTGGGGCTGGACCTCACCAAGTTGGCTTCCCGTCGCTTCCAAGTGGTACCGAACTCTCGGACGCCGTACCTGGAGGTGAACCTGGAGAACGGCGTCTTGTTCGTTAACGAGAAAATTGACCGGGAGCAGATCTGCAGGCAGAGCGCCAGTTGCCAGCTCAACATGGAAGTGTTCTTGGAGAACCCACTGGAACTGTTTCGGGTCGAAATCGAGGTAGTGGACATTAACGACAACCCACCCAGCTTCCCGGAAACAGACATCACGGTGGAGATCTCAGAGAGCGCCACACCGGGCACCCGTTTCCCTTTGGAGAGCGCGTTTGATCCGGACGTGGGCTCTAACGCTTTACGCACTTATGATATCACCACTAACAATTATTTTTATCTGGACGTGCAGACCCAAACGGACGGAAATAAATTCGCGGAGCTCGTGTTAGAGAAGCCACTGGACAGGGAGCAGCAGGCGGCGCACAGGTACGTTCTGACCGCGGTGGACGGCGGTCAGCCTCCTCGGACTGGCACCGCGCTGCTTGTTGTCAAAGTATTGGACTCCAATGATAACGTGCCCGTTTTTGACCAGCCCGTATACACCGTGAGCCTCTCGGAAAACGCACCGGTGGGCACCCTGGTCTTACAACTGAATGCCACCGACCTGGACGAGGGACTAAACGGGGAAATAGTTTATTCGTTCAGCAATCACATCTCCAACCGCATAAAGGACCTGTTCAGCATAGACCCGCGCACAGGACGCATCGAAGTGCGCGGAGAGGTGGATTTCGAGGAGAGCAGCCTGTATCAAATCTTCGTTCAGGCCAAGGATCTAGGGCCAAATGCTGTGCCTGCTCACTGTAAAGTGCTGGTCAAAGTAACCGACGTGAACGACAATGCACCGGAGATCACCTTCAGCACTGTCACAGAGTCAGTGAGTGAAAAAGCGGCTCCCGGTACCGTCATTGCGCTGTTAAGTGTGACGGACCGCGACGCAGAGGAGAACGGACAGATCCACGTGGAAATCCTCGGTGATGTCCCGTTTAAATTAAAATCCTCATTTAGGAATTATTTCACTATAGTGACCGACGGTCCGTTGAACCGGGAGCAGGCGGACTCCTACTCTGTGACTGTGGTCGCGCGGGATAAAGGCACGCCTTCACTTGCCACCAGTAAATCTATTCGTGTCCAGGTGTCAGATGAGAACGATAACGCGCCCACATTTACGCAGCCCATATATGATGTATATGTGACAGAGAACAACGTGCCAGGGGCTTACATACATGCTGTGACCGCTCTGGACTCGGACATTGGGCAGAATGCCCTCATCAGCTATTCCATCCTAGAGTGTGACATTCAGGGCATGTCAGTCAAAACATATGTGTCAATCAACGAAGAGACGGGATATTTGTATGCACTCAGGTCCTTTGATTATGAGCAGCTGAAGGATTTCACTTTCATGGTGCAGGCCAAAGATGCAGGTTCCCCAGAGCTTTTCTCCAATGCCACTGTCAAAGTCATTATTGTGGACCAGAACGATAATGCCCCCCTAGTGCTGGCTCCTCTGGGAAAAAATGGCACTGCCAAAGAGCCCCTGCCCCGCTCAGCTGAGCCTGGGTACCTGGTGACCCGCATTGTGGCCATGGATGCAGATGATGGGGAGAATGCTCGCTTGTCCTACAGCATCCAAAGAGGAAATGAAAATGGCATGTTCAGAATGGACTGGAGGACAGGTGAACTCAGAACAGCAAGGCGGGTGTCAGCCAAGAGAGACCCCCACCAGTTGTACGATCTGCTGGTTGAGGTCAGAGACCATGGCCAGCCACCACTGTCTTCCAGTGCCAGTGTGCTGGTGATGCTGGTGGACAGCGTGGCTGAAGGCCGCGGCAATGGGGAGAGAGGTGGCACTACCAAGGCCAAAGATGGCACCCTGGACCTCACCCTCATCCTTATTATCGCCCTGGGCTCCGTCTCCTTCATTTTCCTGCTGGTCATGATTGTTCTGGCTGTGCGTTGCCAAAAGGATAAAAAACTCAACATTTACACCTGCCTGACCAGCGACTGCTGCCTGGGCTGCAGCTCCTGCTGCTCAAGGCAGGGCAGGGCACGCAAGAAAAAGCTCAGCAAGTCAGATATCATGCTGGTGCAAAGCGCTGTTAATGTCAGTGGGGCTGGTACAGCTCAAGTCCCTGTGGAGGAGTCCGGGAGCTTCAGCTCCCACCACCAAAACCAGAACTATTGCTATCAGGTATGTCTGACTCCAGAGTCTGCCAAAACAGACCTCATGTTCCTAAAGCCGTGTAGTCCATCTAGGAGCACAGACACCGATCACAACCCGTGTGGGGCCATAGTGACAGGGTACACAGACCAGCAGCCTGACATCATATCAAACGGCAGCATTTTATCAAATGAGGTAAGAGTCCCTCTCATACCTACAGTTTAACCCCCTCCCATTTCACATTCAGCATGTCTACAACTTGGTTGATACACAGGACCTCCCCTTCAATACATGAAGCATGGCTGTTTAATTTTCTTCAGATACATTCAGTCCTGATACAAAATTTGCATCATACAGGAGAGTCCATAAATTTTTCCACAGTTTAGTGCGATGTCAGATCTACAAACGAGTGTTATCAGGTGCTAATACAGACAGTATAAAATAATGTCCCAATCCTAAATATTTCAGGAAAAGAATGAAATCAGACACAGTAATTTGGACCACTGGTTGGTGACATGTTGCCTTGACAGTTCTTAGAGAGGTTGACCCTGAAAAAGCAATGACTGAACGTTGTGCTGTGCTCCCGTGAATGTGAAATAAAAAGTAGAAACACAAGCTCATAAGGAAAACGTATGTTAGCTCAGAGGCTCTGGTTGCTGTGCAGCATCTGTGTCTCTCTGTCTGTCTGTTTGTGTGTGTGTGTGTGTGTGTGTGTGTGTGTGTGTGTGTGTGTGTGTGTGTGTGTGTGTGTGTGTGTGTGTGTGTGTGAGAGAGAGAGAGAGAGAGAGGACCAGGCCCCTGGGAAAGCATTTGCATCAAGTGTACTGGTCACAATGCTGCTGAGTCTCACTAGAACAAAGATACGTCTCTGGGTTGTGCCAGGCTGAATAGGAGGACTACTTAATCTTGCACTTTGGCAAGATATCTGTAAAGCCATGCTCCCCCTCGCACTGTGGGAAAACACACCTCTTCAAACATACTCTTTTTTACCAGATATGAGTGATATGTGTAATGGCTGAACACTCATTTCATAGCTAACATCAACATGACACTGTGTGGGTTGCATCATCTCTGGCTCGATGGTGGCGATGTTCTTTTTTCTGTTGCCATTTTCTCTATGCTAATCATGTTACATAAGGCGCTCAAGTGACACACACTGAAAACCGCCCCTTCTCTTTCAGACCAAGCACCAGCGAGCTGAACTCAGCTACTTGGTTGACAGGCCGAGGCGTGTCAACAGGTAAATATGGAAAGAGATTCTCACTCTAGCTTTTGTACTGCTCACTCTGTCACATCCACCTGTAATATCACTGTGATCTGTTGCCTGCTTCTAGTTCATTCACAGAGAACTCTCATCACTGTGAGGATGCTCTGGATGATGAGATGGTATCAGAAAATAAAAAGGGGTGTGAGGCTGCCATTAGATGAAATCAGATTGCTAAATGAGACTTTGACATAATGTTCTCTTTGGTTTCAGTTCGGCCTTCCAGGAGGCAGACCTGGTCAGCTCCAAAGACAGTGGCCATGGAGACAGCGAGCAGGGAGACAGCGACCATGACGCCACCAATCGAGGACACTCCTCTGGTGAGAACTGGCTTTGTCTACGACCTGCCTGTTTTTAAGATAAGATAAGCCTTTATTAGTGAGGAAACCTGCAATGTTACAACAGCACAGATAGTGCAAACATTTAGGAAATGTCCTTAAAATAGAACAGATCAAGATATACATAAGTACTAATTATAGAAAACACAGGATTGCACAGATTCTTTCATGAATGGAAACACTGACAGGAGTATTAGCATTGCACAAATTGTTAACTATACTTCACTGCTTTTTGCTTTTTATGTAAGTTGAGTTTTTAAACTGCATGCTGGCAGCATAAATGAATGGCTCTCTAGCATTTCTAGGACTGGAGGAGGAATTGCTGATGAGCATGTGGCTACTATGCGGTGTAGGTCCAGGAGCAGATTGCATGTCTCTTCAGTGCTGAAATCTGGACTCCTCTTCCTTAGTTACAGCACATTGTGGTGGCCTGGAAAAATGGAAGCTCATTTTAATTAGTGCTAGCGTACACGACTGGTGGTGCTTCACTCTGAGACAGTCCAAATTTTCTCTCATCACGCTGGCTTGTGATTTCCTGTTATCCTTTTATACCTGATAATAAAATCAGATCCTGTCCCTGTGGACTGATTTCAAGTTCTCACCCTTAATGGGGGCATGACTTTTAATATTTGTTACTGTCTTTTCTGGCACGTGATGCTTTAATGTCGGCGGGCAAAAAGCAAACGCTGTGCTGCTGTTTGTATGTATGTGGCTGTGTTAATGAGGAGCCTGCTCCCTGTGAGCTCAGTCACTTAGTGCTGTGGACCACTTGACGAAATGTGACAGGCTTTTTAATGAGGCTGCGCTCACACTGGAGTGCTGGGAAGTGGACCAAATAGGTTGTGGCCACAGCAAACAAAACAGACGATTCATTTGTTCATTAGATTGATTAATGCATTCATTCATGCATTTACTCTCCAACTGCACTTTCTCCTTACTTGTCTTTTTCCTCTCCTCCTTCCTGATTACATCCTTCCATACCAGTCCGTTTTTTTCTGTTTTAATCTTCTCTGCCTAAAGGAGCCCATCTATAGTCGTACAATAGAGACCCACTGAGTTATGAATACCGGTGTTTTATGTCTTCATTCAGTGCAGAGCTTTCTTTGGTTCCGGCCGTCTGTGGATGCAGCCCGTCATCATGTCTGCCTAGCCACAGCAGGGGCCCTTATAGAGCCAAATGGAAATTGCCTGCCACGTCCACAGTCACTCCAGTATGCCTGGATAGTTTACTCAGAGCTCCATAAACAGAATCACACAGAGACAAACACCTGCTTTCAGGTCTAATAAGCTGAGAGTTGATGTGCTGCAGGTTGGACTAAGCCTACTGCTTTATGTGTACGGACACACTGTTATGTTTGGTCACCCTCTTCCTTAAAAATAGGGAAGGTTATGAATTGAAATGTATATGCGAGTCTTTGTATTAATATCAAAGGATAACTTTTTGATTCCTTATTCTGAGGAATATAGACCGCTTTTTCCTTTTATCATTTATCAGGATGAGCCAAAGTGATTGAATGTTAATTTTGTGCAAACATGAGCATCCATTGATAAAATGTGTTTACATAAAACACTTTGATGCAAAACACAAATGAAGGGATTGGACAATAAGTAAAGAACCTGCTAACTACTTGGCTGAGCTATGAAAGTGACCTTTTGGCCACAGTTGAGACCGCAGTGTTCTGCAGCTTAATAACTTTATTCAGTTCTGACTGGTTTAAATGCAAATGTATTCAAGAATATGCACCATGTGAGAATAAGATCAACCAATATAATAATAATCACTGCAAATAAAGCAGTCTTAGTTCATACTCAGCTGTATTCACAGTTGCATGTGTTGTGTCTTTGCTCGCCGCTGTGGGACACTTTTATTCCTGACTGAGACAGAGACATCCAGCTGTTTTATGTGCTGTTCAGAGTGTGCTGGCCCTGACTGTTAATACAGTCTCACACACAAATGAATGCCATGTTGTACCTCCACTTTAAAACACTGACTTGGAGAACCTCACTGCTGACTTTGAGTACCCTTGGAATGGGAAGCAGGATACAGTTACTTTGTTACAGATATTTCCGCTGTTTAATGCCTTTAAACAGATTATTTCTGTGCATTAGGTCTTTGTTTGATTAGGATAAACACAGGCAAAGAACGCAGGCTTTACACTCTGAGTGCTAATTGAGTTTGTCAGCAGCAACAGTACGCTCAAAGTGCATCAGTGTTTAATAAATGCTAATGCTAAATAAACATTTGTCCATGTCATCCATCACAAGGGTATGTTAGCCTTCCTCTTAGCTTGGACAGGGCACTTCATGAATATATCACTTGTGTCTTTTTGTTACTGAGAGACTGTTTTGTCCTTGTAGTCAGATTTGTAGCAGCTTGTTGGTTTTATGTAAATTTAATGAACCATGAATTAAAGCATTAACATTACAGCAGATAAATACTCATTTAAGGTAATTTGTTTGAGCGCTTAACTGACTGCTTGAAAGAGGTCTCACAAAGGAGGATGGTGCTGTTTACCCTCAATGGCCTATTTTTATCTGTCTTTTTTCCTTTTACCAGAGTGGTTATTGTATTTTTTGTTGACACAGGGATTTGTGTTTTTTTCCCTGCGGCTGGCTGATTTGTCGTGCCAACATTTTCTGCAGCTTCAGGCACTGTGATCTGTTGTTCCCTGATCAAAAGCCACTCAATTTTTCCTCATCAAGGATGCCCTTAAAGAGTCACAAAGGTTTGAGGTAATCACCTGTAATGAACACAAGAACAAAAAGAAACAGTACTGCTACAAATCAGATTTTTTGTTTGTTCCGATGGAACGACATCTGTTTGAATCCAGTTCTGGAAAAAATATCATTGCCAGCCCGGTCAGTGTCAAGACTGTTTTCAAGGCGTCTTAGTCTGAGGTGTGGGAGAGAGATGGGAGGATCTGCAGTAAAGTTCAAAAGCAAGATTTGGATAAAAAAAAAAATGTTGCACAGTATATGTCATCAAAGCTGCAGGGTGTACGTATAAATAAAGGTATGGCAGTAATTTATGATGTGTTATTTCGATAAAATATTTATACACATGCATACACTAAGTGTACTATAAGCACTTTCATTTCTGTCACAACACCGACCCGAAAAATCACCACTGCTACTCCGGCTGCATCAGTTTTCATGTAAAATAGTTACAATGTGCCTCCTGAAAAAATGTAAAATCTTCTATTTTGTTCTTTTCTAAGGTCTACTATACTACTGTAGAAAACGATTTGAAAATGTGTTTATAGAGATGAAAAAAATTTATATTTTGAACTGAATGCAGCACGCAAAGAATAATGTGCCATAAAACAGGAACAGCTGATTCTGTCTGACCAACAACCAAAAAGTCCAAAGGCATTTAGTTTATAATGAGAGACAATGGCAGAAAATGTATCCAGATCTAACCAAGTAAAAGAGTCAACCACTACTTAGCTTCAAGTAAAACATCCTGCATTCAAAAGGCAGATTCTCACATGCAGTAATTGTGATTCCACAGACATGTTTTCACTTTCGAACACACTAATTTATGAACCAAGAATATTTGCCTATAAGATGAAAACTTATGTGTCAATGCGGTACATAAAGTACATGCACTGAATGCTTTCTACTCTGACATGCATGGATTTTCCCTCTTACAGATACCTTTTCACTCCTATATCTCACTGGTGTTTATTTTAGCTCACTTCTTCTTAATCCTAATGTTGTGTTTAACATACATGCATTTTTACTCCCAAATTAATGTCTGTTCAGTTTCACATGGAGAGATTCTCTGTGGCTATGAAGTGTCTGCTGTACTGGTCATTTGGTAATGCACTGCGTTGTGCTGTGATTCGCAGAGAAGTCATAAGAGGGTTCCGTGCAGTTGATGTGAAACAATATCGGGTTATGATGTCATATTTTTGAAGCTCGTTATGTTTTATCCAGTATGTAAAACCCTGCTATTACAGGTGCAATGAGTAACTACTAACAATACCTGTCAAATGACTGCAGTGGAGAACAAGTACAATATAAACTTATGAAGGAGTAAATATGTAAGCTAACATATGACTGAGATAATGAAGTAAAGTATTCCACCAATGTTATGAGAAAACTTGAAATAAAAGTAGTAATGAGTACGTCTTTAATCACATTCCGTCTGAGACACCCAGGTTTCATGTTAGTGTTAATTTGTGGAGCTCTCTGCAGTGCTTGGGCTGGTCATGATCTCTGATTTAAAGTAGTTCTGTATATTTTGTGAACACAGTGGAAGTACCACTCATTTGCCACTGGACCCTCAAGAACCACGAGTCCGGTCCTATGAGTCCCATCAGGGACCCCATTTCTAGTCGTGCTACATGTATTAAGTACATTTTATCAATATAGCCAATGTCACACACTTGGAAAAGATTGAGTCCAGGCGCTTATCCACTTTTAAATCCTACCCCCACCCTCCATCCCCACTCCCATCTCTCTCCTGCCATAATGAATTCCTACTTAGGCCTGCAGTTCACGTTATCACCGTGGTAACAGCTCGCTGATCGGTAATTCATTTTTGAGACCTCTGCATACCAATTACCAAATGAAGGTTATTATCGAGACTTTGCATTTGCCCTGCGCGAGCACCGTGCAGAATGCTAAGATGAGATGAGGTGTTAGAAGTAACGAGGGTCAATGCGCTTCAAGAGCAGATTACCCTCCTCTCACTCTTCCTCCTTGGCTTATGCTTATGTGTAACTTTGTGCAGAACATGTTGACAGCTCGTTTTCACGTTTTCAACCTGTTTAAGCAGCAGACAGATACGGTACTCTGCAGCCAGGCAAAGTTTCACAACGTACTGTTTGCTCTCAGAAAATTGTTAATCCAAGTGAAGAGATGAAAGTCTTTGATAGAACCTTTTACATACATTTTAAGCAAAGCCCACGCTCTGTGTTTTATCTGCTGTTCTAATGGAAACTGTATCGTGCAAGGAAAGCACCTTATTGTCAAGTAATATCTAGTTGTCTTGATCTGGCTTTGTGGCTAAAATTACCCTTCATCTCTCTCTGTCTCTGTGTTTCTTGCTCTCTCTCTCTCTCTCTCTCTCTCTCTCTCTCTCTCTCTCTCTCTCTCTCTCTCTCTCTCTCTCTATGAGTATTATCTGTCTGACAGAGTGTAAATGCCACAGTCCCTGCTCCTGTTTTGACAATTAACACAGTATCCATTCTGTAATGGAAGCAGAGTTCCGTCTCCTCTATCCCCGATTTCTTTTTTCATAGCTCACAATGCAGCATTGTTGGCATGTGCAGGTGCACTGATACCGTATGTAAGTACCCAGCGTGTCTTCTGGTTGCTCTCCCATCAAACTGTACAATAAGTTGTTTCCTCACATGTAAGAGGCCATATTAAAACGTAATGTGTTGGTGTATTTATGGCATGTTGGTTAATATTTAATAAGAAACTCTCTTGTTAGGAGACTGGGCACTTTTCCAAGCTGTTAGTGATGGCAAGCCAAATTAATCCGCTTTGTAACAAAGCAAATTCCCCCTTTGCTGACCGCTACAGACACACACAACAAAACACACACACTCTCTGCTTACTGGGACAGCAGTCTTAGCCTAATCAGTCTGTATTCAGAAGGATTAGCAGCAGATAGCTCTAGCTGGACAGTTCAGATTTTAACAGCGACTCAGACACTCGGACACACACACACACACACACACACACACACACACAACAAGAGGATTTAGGCTTCAAAAACCATGCATACACAGGATCTAGGCTGTACTGCAAAAAACATATGGGGCAATGAAAACACAGTTTGGCTTACGGCTTACACTCGGCCTAAATAGCTGTGTTGAGCAACTATCGTTCTGGCTAACTCTATATCCGTCTGGTCTCTGACAAAAAGTGATTTTCTCACAGAAAATTCCTGTCATTAAAAAGCCTCCACAATAATCACTCCACATGAAAGAGCATGTTCAAACTGGTTTCCAGTTGTACCTGCACCCGGCTTTTCAAAGAGGACAATAGGTTTTGAAAGGGGTGAGAGTGGAGGCCCAGGAAGGAGGCGGGCTGGTAATCTAATACTATTAAGTTTGTGATTTGGTTCATTTAATGCTTGGACTAAAGGGAGCAGGTTTGCTTGGAATAGCTGCGTGACTACACACATCCCTGAACTACTGCAAAAACACACATTTTCTTTGTTTTGTCATATTTCTGGGGATTTTTTTTACAGATGTTTGTTGGTTCATGTAAATGCCTACGGCTGACACGCAAGCATCCAGTTAGAGGGTTAACATCAGGCTGAAGATCGATGTGAGGTCACAGTGTGGGAGCCGGCTGTCTGTTCACACCCCTGTATGGGCAGTTATATTTTTTGTAGAATCTGAGTTCCGTTATAGTGTTTTCCTTTTTTTTCTTTTTTGTTAATTTGGTTGGAGGGACTTTATATTCTGCAATTAAAGGCTTACATTTCAACGTGAAAACAACGCTAGACAAGGAATATGGACCAAATTAAATGTGACAGAATTCAGACATCCTAAAAAAGTTTTCGATCTCAGTGACCTCAAGTTGTCAGATTTTACACCCATCCCATGGCTTGGGTTGAAAAAAAAGACTTTCTAATTGTGTTGTTTGAGTCCATTGGTACCGCAGCCTTAAACTGGAATCAATTCTAATTCAGAACCTCAAAAATGTTAAACAGAATTAATTAACAAACTGTGGAACTACACAAAATGAAAAGTCGTTAAGTCCTGCTTCTCTTTTTTGTGTAGCAGAGAGTTCAGTGTGTGAATGCTTTTGTAAAACTGAAACCTTAAACTCATTTGAAGAAACAGGTTTAGAAAGAGCTATCAACAAGATCTGTTTTGCCTTAAATGTCAAAAGTGGAGGTACTTATTTCCCAGAATATGTCCCTTGCTGCGGTTCAAAATAGAAGTAGATACTTCGCTCTAAAATGGAGTGGAGTACACATAAAATGTAAAATATATTTTGAATAACAGTGAAATCAGGAGAAAATGCTCTTCCTGAACACAGAGAAGTGCATGTTTACTGCAGTGCTGTAATAAACAAACTAAAAACACAGTGGTCTCATGGCTTATTAGTATCCCTCTTATTAGCAATGTCTTCATAAAGCTGTAAGGAACATTAATGTCAAAATTCACAACAAATCACACAAAGCAACGTTGTGTATGTGGTTAAAGGAAAAGAGTCACGCCTTAACACCAATGCTATGTGGGAAACAAAAGGAACATGATCTTTGCTAATTGGTCGATAACATTTAACAAGTAAATAATCAATAATTATAACTGTTATGTAAACATAGCAAAAAATATAATATAGCATGTAAAAAATACTCAAGTGACTGTACCCCAGATTTTTATTATGTCCATTGTTACTGTGAATTATGCTTTTACAAGGCAGAGCTAACAGTTCCATAAGTCGCTTTGTTCTGCACTGCTTCACTGAGTGTGTGTGTGTGTGTGTGTGTGTGTGTGTGTGTGTGTGTGTGTGTGTGTGTGTGTGTGTGTGTGTGTGTGTGTGTGTGTGTGTGTGTGTGTGTGTGTGTGTGTGTGTGTGTGTGCTGAGAAAGGTTTTTCTATCCATTGTGCGGGCAGCTTTGATCTTAACGGTGGTGAAACTGAAAGCCCTGACATGAGGAATCAAAGAGCAGGTTGCATAAATACATACTGGGAAATATGTCAGATCAAGTTATGCATGTTTGTGTGTGTGTTTGCTTTTGTGCATTCATTGTGTTTCCTCTCCTGTTTGTCCCAGAAAAGGTAAAGACTTAAATACCTCTCTCATGTCTTCCTCCTCCTCACACCTCTTGTCTTTCCTCCCCTCTTGTGCAGGCGCTGATCTGTTCTCTAACTGTACGGAGGAGTGTAAAGCCCTGGGCCACTCTGATCGCTGCTGGATGCCGAGCTTTATGCCGTCCGACGGGCGCCAGGGCCCAGACTACCGCAGCAACCTCCATGTACCCGGCATGGACTCAGTCCCAGACACAGAGGTATTTGAAAACCCAGAGCAAACGGCTGATAGGTCATTCTCCACCTTTGGCAAAGAGACGCCTCACAATCCCCAACACCTCCACCACTACCACAACCACCATCACCTCTACCACCACCACGGCTCCCTAGAGAGGAAAGAGTTGGAAGCATTTCTGCCTAGCTCCAGAGCAGCTTATAACCCAGCTTTTTTAAGTGAGTATTCTGTTTTGCTCTGGCCATAGCGCCCTAACCGCTCTCTGATGTAGAAATCAAATTGTGTGGAAAAAAAAAAGATTCCAAATTGAATTTTCTTCCTGCATCGGCTGGTGGAAGGAAGTATGAAATTCATTTCAGGTCTGACCTATGTTCTCTCTTGTCAGAGTGTTTAACTAACTCTTCCCTCTTTCTCAAGCATCTCCATTATCTTCGACTGTGATGATCTTATCTTCCCTCACCCAGCATTTCAGTTCATTTGCACATGCACACAAATACAAACCTCCAGCACGCCGGCCTGTGGGCCTTTTCAGATTATACATGCCAAAAGCAATTATGACCTATAAGCTCACTTTGATGTGGGTGGAGATATTAACATTAAGAAAGCTCTGTCTCATTATGGAAAAAGACTCCTCTAATATGAGAAACACTGGTCCTCTCACACAGCCTGGCAATGAGAAATGGCTGTTTTTAATCAGTGAAGAAGGAGAACGGCATTAAGTGAGCCTAACATTCTGTTTTGGTGACGTCACAGCGTCAGAGCAAAAAGCAATTCAGGACTGCTGAGGAGAAAATTATAAAAAGAAAGGAAAAGGCACACTTCCTAAGTAATTATTGTTTCTAAATTCTCATTCAAAGGCCACAAAGAGATACATCCTCAATCACTGCAATTTGGTGATAATGCTTAATTATAATTTTGTCAAGCAGCGCCTGAAGAGGCTCCCTCTCTCATCATCCAACACAGCTAGCTGAAATTATCAAACTGTCAGAGCCCTGCTGCTTCCCTAGCACCATCATTTAAAACCACAGCACGCTGTTTGGAACAGTAGGAAAATGCTTTCCCCTCTTTTTAAATCATGTTTTATTCATTTGCTTGGCTTTTTCTTTCTTTGCTTTTATCCTACATCAAAATGTTTGACTATGTCGAGCAAGCAACCAACTGCTCACATGAAATGTCTCAGTCTTTGTAAAAGGCTGCGTTAGAGCACAACATGTGCAGCAGCTTTGTCACAGAGGATGTTCACCAGGTCAAAGGTATCTTCATGTGCACTGATGGGTATTTCAGGCTGGTTATGACAGGGAAGAAAACACTGAATATAATGAGGAATTACAGAAATCACAAGACTAAGCAGCAGAAGATGAGCGCTCATTGGAAAAATGAGCAAAAAATGTAAACATAAAAATCAAAACATGAATAAAGTATAACATTTATGGAGCTCTAAGGTAATACTGCTGAATCACATGTCGACACATGATATCAGAGTTACTCCACATGTTAAATTAGTTGATTAATTTGTTAAATTCAGATGGAAATATTTAAAATGAACTGCATTTCAAACAGATTGTGCTAACATTCCAGTGTTATTGAAGTAAGAGGAAATATAAAATAATGAATCAGGAATAAAAAGCGTGAATCAAAAAAGTAAAAATCCAATCTTGTATTGATGGAAGTGTTTGTCGTTCAATGATAAGAAGATATCAACACCATCTAATGGAATATACAAAGCACAATGTAAAATTAATCATGATATAATTGTAGAAATGAACATGATATAAGTTTTTTTTACAGAAACACTCCGGTTTTGATCAATGAAGGTGTCAGTGTGGCAGTTCAAACTAAATAGAGGCCCTATAGGCCTTTAGCTGTTGTGAGCTGTGGCTCTCTCTGCTTGTTAGAGTCCGAGTGCCAAAGGTGCACAGACCCTATTGAAAACCCACAGGCTTATTATTTAAACTGGATTTGGAGCTTTTGCTGTCTAGTTGTTGTATCTGCACAATTAATATGCAGTTTTCAGTTAAATTAATTCATTTTTGTGGGTCTAAAAATAAATCACAAAATAAACGTCAGCCACTTAAATTGCACTCCTCAGTGAATTTTGGCTAAATATGTAGTTAGTGAACTGTAACTTAGAGGAACAGTGAAGCTCTGTACTCTGAATGTGTCCAGCCTCTGAGCTACTGCTATGACTGAAACTACTGCTCATGTAGGCACAGCTTCATAGGATTAGAAGGAAACAAAATGTCACAAATGATGATACTTGTAGGCGGCAGTTGTAAAAATATGAGACGAATTCAGATTCAGAAAACTTTATTTGTTCCCAGAAGGCAATTAAAAAGCCATATAGAGCAGGCACTGAAACAATGATGGAAGAAATTTAGTAGAAAATCAGAAATGAGTAAGTAACATTAAAAAAAAACAAATAGGGATATATATATATATATATATATATATATATATATATATATATAAGATGAGAAATAACACAAATTTAGTAACATACTAGTGCAGATACAGCATAATATTGATGAAAACCAATCGTATCGTAGCAACACCGTCAAAACAGAATAGAAAAGTAACTACATGTGAACTGTGCTGATGATATAATAAAACAGTAACTGTGCAGTTGTACCATATTTCACAATTACAGACTTTTTAAAAGCTAAGAAAATGAGCTGTGGCTTTTTCCATAGTAAAAACTTCTTCATATTGCTGTTTGAAATTCCAAAATCAGAAATGATTGGAGAAATGCCAACCTGCCAAACTTCTCCTGCAACCAAACATCAACCAAAAACAATCATTAAATAAGTTTCAAATTATTGTAATTTGCTCCTTTCCCCTGTGCGGTTTTCAGCCTTCAGTTTGGTCCACTTTGTGTTTATGTTCTGCTGCTGCAGTTCTAATAGTTCCTGTAGATGTGCTTATTATGTGCGTGCGATACGGCTCTCCAAGTGAAGAGCTCCCAATATCGGAGTGTTTCCCACGAACACTGCCACTCACTCCTCTTTCAAAGTACATCACTGTGGCTCTTATGCTAATGAGGGGGTGTGGGGGGGAGTGAGGATGGGTGGATAATGGCAGCGGGGGCTGGGTGGGGAATAAGAGAGGGGAGGGAGGCGGTAGTGGAGGAAGGGCTAGAACGATGATACCAAGAGGCTGAAGCTCTCTAATCTGATCAAGTCTGCAAGTTATACACAGAGACTCTTTGTCCTGGGAGGTGCAGGCCTGGAGGGGAGATGAAGAGGGGGCGGGGTGATAGCCAGAGGCAGAGATTAGTATCATCAAAATGAGACAACATGGAGGCTGGGGATACTGGAGGGACCATGAATGAGAGGTTACACTTTGGACACATTTTTAATCATTTCCAAAACATTCTACATCAGTTTTGATGTGTTTTACTCAATTTTCAGACTTTTTTTTGTTATATTGGATAAATTTTGAATAATTCTGAGAACATTTTGGAGTTTTAGTAAACCTGTTGAGCTCAGACTCCTGCTTTTGTTTTTGTCCTAAATAATTTGGCAATATTTACCAGTTCACACCACTCCTGCAGTGCTACCATTGCCACACCCCCACTTCCCCAACCCATAAACTGTCACACACAAATTATCCATGAGCCGTTTCACAGGAGTGAAAGAAGCGGCTCAGCTGAGGGATGTGAGACTTCCTAGCCCTCTTTTTTTTGCATGTGTGAATCCTCTAATTCTGTGTGAATGAGGCCATTTATGTGCTGTTTTTGTCTCTTTTTGTTTTCTGCCATACTGCTCAGACACATTTGAATTCCCCACCCACCTTTCCCCCCTTTCACTCACAGACGTACTCACACACACACAGCTAACCAGTCTTTGTGCTTTTCTATGCTTGCAGCGAGGAAAAGGGTTTGCTAGCTCCTTTCGTATGGACATACCGGAGACTGCGTGACTTTGCACAATCACTCCCAGACAACCAAGGCTGTAAAATAAAGAAAACCATCAAGGTTTCAACCCATTTTGTCCTCCCCTGCCCTCATCCCTCCTCACCCGACAAAAATAAAAAAATAATAAATCACACATAAATACACACAAAATGAAGAGCAGCCCCCTTAGGGAACTCAGCATTCTCTCTTTCTGGAACTGCTTGGAGCACTGCCCAGTTTTTGGAGACAACCTACTCTCGGGATTAGGAGCCAGTTGGACATGGAGGGGTAAGGTGGGGTGGGATGGATGCAGGCTGGCAGGTAAATGGAAAGCCTTACAGGGAAAACCCCATTGTCTCAGCAGGACTGAGAAGCTCATAGAGGAGGAAGAATGGGGATGGTGGAGAGATAAAACTGGACACTGACGTCTCTCTCCTTTTCCAGTCTGTGTGTGCCTGTTTACAGCACTGATGCATACATCTTTGAGGGAGATAAAACAAGATGAGGACTACAAATGAATGACGAAAGTCAAACTCAAATGAGCCACCCAGAGAAACCGCCACTGAGCCCTTTAGGCGTTTGTACTCACAAAGGTAGACGCCAAATTGTACAGGAGAATCTTTGTGCATTTCAAAATGCAATACCACTGTTTTAGATTTTTCTATTCTGTTCGTGTGGTCAGGTGTCTCTATTCCAATCTACTTCAATCTTTGTAAGAAAATATTGTGGGCAGGATATTTTTTGTTTGTTATATTTTATATCTATATTTTTCATTCTAAGTTGTTTTCATTTTTGTTTTGTTCTCTTATCTTTTGTTGTTGTTGCTTTCTGTTTGGTTTGTTCACCACATTGTGGGCTTGGACAGTGTTTGGCCTACACTTTTCTAATTCTGAGGCGTAAAGTAGTTTCTACCATGTGTGAGAAGTGTTTACTGTACTCTTTTAAAAAGTTTCAAGCTGAATATAAAACTCTATATATAAATCTATCTATATCTACTTGTTCTGAAGGCGTGCTATTTGTTTGCTGGGTTACACATTCTGATACAGAGGTTCCACTGTTGTTTTTCCCAGCGGGAGACGTAAAGAGAGACAGAACAGCCTTAGCAAATGTAAACTCAAGTTCTCATTGTTTGACATTATTTCATCTAATTTTTTTTTTCCACTTTTGGATATTGATACAGATCATGTCTATAAATAAAAAGGAGGTAATAATTTAGATTGAAGTCCATAATAATTCTGTGTTATTGTAACCAAAACTTTAAGGGGACATTTATAAAGAAATAGAACAAAAACGTGATCTAATGCGAAGAGTGTTGTACACAGTGGAGTTGGAATCCCGTATAAACACATTTCTTTCTCACACATTACAGACACAAACACACCAATATGCCGACAATAAAATGAAAAAAATGGTGAAAAGGATGGTCTCGCCTGCTTTTATTTGAATGCATTTATAAGCAGAAATAAAAGTCATGGTTTTTGTTCATTTATCGGCAAATATGTCAAACGGTAAGAATAGAGTATCAGCTAAGGCAGGTCCAGCACCGGCTCGTAGAAGCACCCGGTGTCTAAATCCAAATATAACTGCTCATTCAAATTAGTACAGATGAAGTGAAACACAGACAGCCTTGGGCCCAGCATGTATGTCTCTACTTTAGGATCTGCAGTGCATCTCCTGGCCAAAGATGAAGATGTGATATGCTGTGCACACAGAAGGCAATATACACAAAAATATAGGGAAGTGGTGGAAGGTAAGTACATTCTGTTACTGTACAATTATGAGGTCATTTATGCGTGTTTTCATTTCATGCTGGTTTGCATTTAGACTTATCTGACCGTTATAACCAGGACTTTCTGTGCAAAGTTTATATTTACATGTATATAAATTACAAAAGTGGTGTTGGTGGAGGAGCTATTCTGACATATTCAAGAAAAATGTTACAATAAGTAAGTACTATCAGAAAAAATATAAACGCATGATGACATGTAAGCCCAATTTAATACAGAGGCTTTTAAAGGTGAGCTAAATTATTATTTCACAATTTTCAGGTATTTATTATTTACCCAAAATCACACGTTTTCATTTTGTCTTCTAAAATTACTGTCCAGTGGTGCATAAGCTTTAACAGAGATTTAGGTGAATGTTTAGTTTCTAAAATTGTAATGAGAAGCTACCTCCTAGTGTTAAACAGATATTTTCCAAACACATAAATTGCACATGAGGTCGTATTTTTTCATTCATGTCTCTGAGCTGTCATGACATTCATGTCTCACAACAATCCAACAATGTTTACCCTTAATAGCTGTCAATAACAAGTGAGTCAGTGTAGCATTGCATACAGTTTGGTAGCTAAGAGGAAGATGATGCACATGGAAAATCAGTTTTGGAGCAGGATGACGCGGTGCCCTGCACTGTCTCCCACACCACAGCAGACGTTTAGTACACAGGCTTGTCTATAGGGGGATTTTTTAGTCTTGTAAACTTTTTACAAACTGATGTTTTATGTAAAGCCTCCTAATCAAACAACACGTTTAAGAGTCATGAAAGAGTGGAGAGTAAAACACTTCATTCTCTTTCATAGTGGTTGATGTACATTATTAAAGCTTTCCAGCATAAAATGAACACTTGTGGTTATTTTATATTATAAAAGGAAACATGACCTCAATATGGTCACTAAGTTGTATTACCAGCAAAAACCCAAATGCTTTATCATCCTTCACTGTCACGATGACACACTTTCTTTAATCCACTCATCCCATTTTACAACAGCTATGCAGATTTGGTGATCTTGTTGTGTGTTTTTATCTTTCTGAAGAAGATATTGCAGCTGTAATCCTACATAGATTATGGTATTTACCGATGTGATGAACCAGTAACGAGGTGGAGTTCAGATGAACACACTAAGTCATCCGTGGGCCTGCTTCATTTCCTGGTACACATGGAATATTGATTGATTTGTTCATCCAACACAGACAAAAGGCTCAAGTCTTAGTGCAAACTATAAATATGACAAGGAACCCGAGAGAACGGATAAATACCACAGATGAAATTTTTCAGTTCTCTGTTATTGTTTTGGGTTTTTTTTTAGCTCAGAATCCCATTCTGAAGTTAAATATAGGACGACAAATAAGGAGAAGCAGCAGTGTGAAGTGTGGACCCGGCCCTTTTGTTGAAACATAATGAGGGCAGAGCTATCAGAGCAGCACCGTTTAGATTGAGGACAAAAGTTGAACAGAGAGCAAGTGCAGTATAATCATATCTATTTTCTTGTTAAATGGAAGCTATTACGTCTGACCTCCACTCAACGCTAATCTCTGTCAGAAACCAAAAAGTTTGAATTTTCATGTGCGTCTGTGCACACCAGGCTCCAAATGAGAAAAACCATTAGAGTATAATGAAAGATAAATTAAGAACAAAAAAAGAGACTTACAATTCCCTAAACAAATGGGAGGACTCAATGAGAGGCGGACGGTGAAATAAAGAGTGTCTTCTCTCTTTCTATTTCCAGTGAGTTGGTCAGGGGATGAGGGTAATTGTGATAGTGGGTTTCAAAGTCACTTCACAAAGGCAAAGCGGATTATAAGCGGGGGCTGAACTTTTTGGTGTCAGAGCTCTCCTCTTTTGCAGATGCCGACAGACAAAAAATAGGAAAGACAGAGTCATCACGGTGAATCAATGCTTGAATTCCCTGCTGAACAGTGCGGGTGGACATAAAGCCACAGGCCGGGGACACAGTCTTCCTAAACGGACTCTTCAGATGTGGATGAATGACTGATGAACTTTTACTTTTTAGAAATCTCAGAATAAGAGTCAGGTCAGGAAAATTAGAGAACAAATTTGTGTTCTTTTTTCCTTGCTTCGTCCTCTGCCAGGCATTGCTATCGGTTTAGCCTATTACAGCTCTGCCATGACTTCCTGAGACAGACCTTTGCACTCAGCAGCACCAGAAAACGATGCATCACTGCTCTACTCTCCCACTGGCTTCAAATGATTATTCTTCTGGTTTGTTTTCAATCCGTGGCTTCGTCATACAGGTTTTGTTTTCAAAACATGCTTGGATAGCCTGACACTGCACTCCAAAACCTACAAAAAGCAAAATTAATAAAATTGAAGCTTCCAATCTTTCACACATGAGATATGCTCCCAGACCCTTCCTGACATACTGACCTCTCTCCTTCTTGCCATGTTGTCACCTGTGTTGTTATCACTTCTGTTACATGTTGGCAGTGACGCTGGACAGAGCAGCTTCGCCCCATCACAGGACTGGAAGCAGTGAGAGGTGGGACGGTGGGGGGCGGGTTGGGGGGGCGGGGGTGTCTGAGGAGGTGTTCAGTTTCAAACCTCTCCACTGTACGTGGACAGAGAGTATGTCAGTCAAATTGCAAGACAGATGAGCCTCAAATTAAAGCAGACTGAAACAGATTTCCCCTGGTGGGGCAAAAATGACAAGCATGCTCCACCTTCATTATCTTTCTTTTTTCCATTTATTTTGAACATTTTTGCACATTTTAAATGCTTTCCAGTCAAAAAACGTTTGGGGATTTGACGGTCACGTCTTTGAAAAATGTACTGTCCTCCAAACAAACCTCTAATAATGACCACTGTGAACATGAACATTCATACACACCCATGTCTCAGATTAAACCCACTGATGAATGTTCGTGTCATTGTTCTACAGTAGTTGGAATCTTATCCTGCTGTCTCGTTTAGAATATCTAACTGTGCCCAAAGCTTACATGCAGTATGTAGGAATTTGGCTGGATATTGATCCTAACTTGCCTTTGACACGAATTAAAGTTAGAAATACAGGTGAAGCAAGTTGGTCAGATTTTTTAACTGCTTCTGTTGCTCAGTTACTTGAGTGGGTATTCAGGCGTAATAGTAAGGTGTTGCCCTTACACTGATATAAAGAGGTGCATGCTTGACATGGACATAGGTGAAATTGAAGATCTTAGTTGAATCTGCTTTGTGTATGGCTCTATTAGAAGATGAGAGTTGAGAACAGCACCAGTTTGAAAGCAGACCGCTCCAAACAGGAACTAAACAGAACTACTCTGACTTCAAGTGACAAACAGCGTTGTTGCAGTGAATGTACACAGCATGTTAGCTTTACAAGAGTGAGGAAGGCAAAACTTGAAATGTTTTTCTTTCATTCAATCTTTGCTTAAATCTCGAGGAATAATTTACAATAATTCACGAGTCCAGTCAACAGAATAAAAAAGCAACAGTCAGTGAGACAACAAAGAAATGAGCACAATTAAAAACAGTTCTATTCAGAAGCAGTGTAGTCTGCTGTCATAGATTTAGCTTCACCCACAGATACATTCACACCAAGCTGCAGTGTTTGCTGCAAAATATTGTAAGTGTGTGCAGCCCATGGCAAGCGAACAAAACAAAATAAAACATACAAACATAACTACTAAGAAAAATGAACTTACATTTTTAACACTTCGAGCTATCAAGAAATCAAGGCTATTTAACATTTGAATCTGCTCTGCTCTGCATATGACATTGCTAGTTTGCTGTGCACCTCCTTCTAACATTTTTTTCAGCTTAAAATGGTCCTTAGCCTAACTAACAAGAAAGATTCAGAAACTGTGTTTCAGATTTGAGATACATCTCTTCTGGTTTGTTGTATTGAAAATGTTTTGACAGGTTTAAAAACCTGAAAGGAAGAATGAGGACATAGTGGGAAAAGAGACAAGTTTGCTGCAGCTGTCCTGGTCTGGAATCAGCCATCATGTTGACACATTGGTTGCTTACAGCTGGTCACACCCCCAAGAAAAAAGATGAAACTTTCTCATAATGACTCATATTGACACAGATAGGTATGGTTTAATTCCAGAACTGTAGACTACGGGGTAGGAATGCATTTTTTTAACCTAAACCTCTCACCCTAGCCCTTAAAAAGAGCAGGTATTTAAAAACCATCTGCAACTGTATCATTAGAACCTGAACTCTGAAACTGTCGTTGACATCTTGTAAGGAGCTTGTATTTTCCCAGAAAAATAAATGAAGTTTTGTTCATTCTTTTGTATGGAGGCTGTTTATTGTCATCACAGTGATTAATTGGGTAATAACTGGTTGAACCATGTCAAAAATAACTACAATTAACAATTTAAAAATTCAATCCATATTAAAGGAATTCTCTGAAATACAGATTTTGAAACAGTCTCCAAACAACAAATAATATTTAGAGATGTCACAGAGTTAGGCCTTATCTATGGTCACTGGACACAGTTTGTCTTTAGAAGCATTTTAGTTCCATACCTTCTTTTCCTCTTTCCTACCGATCTTGCCCTTTCAAACCGTAGAAAGTAACTGTTTATTAAAACATAATCAAAGCAAATGTTAATATTGTGTGTCTTTAAGATTCCAAGAAATGCATGTATATTAATATGAATGAATGATTTTTTTTTCACATGATGAATAAACACGATGATCTAAATATATATTTTAAAAAGGGTGAGGTGGTGTTTACTGCGTTTTCCATATTTAAAAATGTTAATTTTTTCTTTTGTTTTTCTTTTCAATTAGAATAAAATGTTTAAATATTTTGTATTATAATGTAACCATAATAAAAAATATACTAATTACAATTAACATATAAAAATGTCTACAATAATTCCACTGACCTACTTTGTCCTCCAAACTCACAGCATACTGTGGTGTATGTATTTATATTTTCTATGCATTATTGTGTTTGTGTTTATGCATCACTTTGCAAAGAAAAGATTCACTTTCTTGAGATGACAAACTTTAATTGAATGGAGCATTCCTCACCTATTATCTGCTCTGTCTGGTGCCACACACACATCCTACAGCAACGACTTTATCTGTGGATAATTCCCACCCCTCCTCCCCATCCCCCAAACTTAAAAGAAAACATACTTGCTCTCTCCCTCTCTCTCTCCACCAACACTGTACGTTTCTTGCTGCCCCAACTTGCCCCCGTCTGGACTGGTTCCAGCCATCACGCCCTCAAGGGAGGGAGTGGAGGAGGGAAAGAGGTTGTAGAGAGCAGAGCCACCCAGGATGGTGGCTGCTTAGTGTCACACATGTCTAAACATTCAGACAGTGATAAGGACTGACTTGTCTAAATGGTGTTGTCCAGCTGGGGCCTGCTGTGGTCGATTGCTTGGCTGAAAGCAAACAGACTGTGATCACTGCACTGGTACTGCCTTTACTTGATACTGTAGTTAACCTCAGTATAAGTTGAGTCTGTTTCCTCCTTTTTGTGATACAAGACGAGACCAGTCATCTCTGCTCAGAGTCGTTCATTACCATGGGTAGGCTCATGGACCCTTAAAAGACCTTAAATGGCCCTTATACTCAAAGCCCACAAAATGCTCACAAAAATATCCTGTTCTTTGGTCACTGGCTCAGATTGGCTCACAATGACATTTTTTTGCTCTTCATTTATTTTGGCTGGTTTGTATTTGTGTGGATTTGTGTATATCATTCTGCAAAGTGTATTTCCACAGTTCCATTTGAAAACGGTCCATCAGCAGCATATTAGGTCATAGAGGGCCAAACATTAGCTTCAAGTGTGGCACTGTAATTGGACACCATAAAAATGTGTCTTTATGCGATCCTTAGTATGTTAAGTACTTTTTGTTTGTCTGATTTCACAAAGTAAATTCAGGCGCAATAAAAAATGTTTCTGCCAATGAAAATGCTTTTTGTCATGCCCGTTGTTCCTGCCTTGACCTCTTTCTAGTTTGCAAGCCTGTTCTCTTGTTTTTACTCTCTTTCTCCTCCTCTGCCTTTCTCTCTCTGTCTGTGGCTGTTTGACGGAGTCGTGAGGAGAAGAGGCAGCTATGCAGAAGGCTTGATCAACTGACATCCTATTCTACCATAACAGCCCAGTTCTGACTGGTACTCAGTCAAAACATAGACTGAGTAGCACCTGACCTGCCTTTCTCCTGACGAAACATTCAGATTTACTTTAGCCAATTCCTTCTATCCTGCTCCAGCCATGGCCTACTCTGACTTGCCCTGCTGGCTTTGGAATCCCAGGCTCGGAGCCAGATTATGATTGCTCTGAGTATCCAACAAAATCTGCAGTCAGGCCTTGCCTGGTTTGTTCTCTCCTGGTGTTTGCTAAAGCTAAATCCCTGTATCTTGCTTGTTAGCTCTTGTTTTAGCCCCATTAGCATTCCAGTAATGCTAACCCATGGCCTCAGTTTTGACTATTGACTCTGACCCTTGTAAGTAAGTTACAAAATCTAACCTTCTGAACCTTGTTGTCAACCTTTGATTAATAACTGTTCTGTGTTCAAGTTAATGACTTTGAATGTTGTTGCACCTCAGAACTAATTAGCTCACATCTGTTATTTAGCTCCCAGCCTGTTCAGCTCTTGGAAACATTGTTATTTTTCCTGTCGTCTTTTGAATATATTGTTGTAAATAAATTCCTTTTATTTCACCTGTGACACTTTAAGGTCTTAAACTACTTACACATACATGTTTGGCATTGCGTAATAAACATACACCGAACCGCCACAACACTGACCAGTGACAAGTGAAGTGAACAACTCTGCTCATCTTGTTACAATGCTATACTCTGCTGGGAAATCTTGGGTCCTGACATTCATGTGAATGTTACTTTTCTACTTTGTTACTATTCGACATGGACCACCCGCCTAATCTTTATTGCAGACCAAGCATACTTGTGCTCATGTCAGGAGCGTGCCCTAATGACACCCTGCCAGACTGCAAAAACTGATCAGGCATGGCTCAAGGAAAACAACAAAGAAACCAAAGCATCAACCTGGCCTTCAAACTCACAGATCTCAGTCTAATCAAGCATTTATGTGATTTGAATTGAACATGCCACAGGACCCAAATGATTTCCATCCAATGTCCAGATACAACAGGAGCTGGTCAGACCTGTTTTGGCAGCACAAAGGGAACCTACACAATATTAGACAAATGGTTTTAATGTTGTGTCTGATTGGTATACATTTAATGTGCTCGTCCTGTTCATACCAGGCTGCAGTTAAAGGTTAATGCTTGCTGAACACTGTTTGCATGCTTTGTAACTGGACTTAAAAATGTGGTCATTAAAAATGCCTGTTGCAGTGTTTCCACTGGAGATTCAACACAGCAGATGGTGTGGATAAAGTGGTGTGACTTTATAGCGGTTCTTTATTTGGTCTTCTTATGAAAAGTTAATGCAGCAGCCTACATTCTATGGTAATGTTCGATGCAGTTTCTCTGAAGAGAGAGAATGGATTCCACTTGCTGGCAAGATACACAGTGCAACACAATGCATCCTTTATTGTCTTCATTTCAATTAAATAGAATTAAATATTTGCCATAATTAAAGTCAGTAGATTTAATATGCAGTGATGTAACAGTGTGAAATGTGTTAAAATGATGTCTTCTTACAAAAAAGAACAACAAAACAAATCTGTGTAAGAGTCCCTGAGGACAAAGCAGAAAGTTATTCTGTGGGTCTTGTTTTGGGGCTGTTCATTCCGATGTATTTAGGAATATACATTTCTGTTTCTTTTTTTCTTTTCTTTTTCTTTTCCAGACAGCTTAAATTCACAAAGCACTGTGGCAAGAAAACCCCACCTCACAAATGTCAGACTGTGTGCAGTTAAACTGAGAACTGTGTGCAGTTAAACTGAGAACAATTAGTGCTATTTTTAAAAATAAAGGGTGCTCAAAGTTTGATTTAAACTTTCTATCTTTACTCCACTCTAGAGAAATTGATTAATGAAAAAAATGTGGTCATTGTTTTTTAAATCCTCACTTTATTCTGTTGTCTAAAACATTTTTACAGGTTTTAAAAAACTACATTGTAAATAGACGTACATTACTTATTGTATATGAAAAATATTACCCAGTATGTCTTGTATACATCCCCTGTCAAAGGTTTTAGGACGCTTTCTCATTCATTTGAATGAGAAAGCGTCCTAAAACTTTTGACAAGGGGTGTATCTGTATATATCAATCAATCAAAGTTTATTTCTATAGCACTTTTCATACAAAAAGTAACACAAAGTGCTTAACAAGTTAAAAACAAACAATAAAAAACAATAAAAAGACAATACCCCACATCCCTCCCAAATCCTGCCGCCCGCACCCGAGGCAGCAGCAGCAGGCCCCGTCAGGCCCAACAGGCCAGCTGGCTCCAGGACCATTAGGCCCAGGCCCTGCCAAAGCCCCAGATGCAGACGGCTCCCCACCGAGGAAACACTGGAATCGAAAATAGACGTGTTAAAAACAACAGGTAAAACTAAAAATTGAAGAATAAAATAGCTACTAAAAGATAAAGAATAGTAAAATAGTAAATAAATAGTAAAATGAATGGTAAAATAGATAGTAAAATAAATACTAAAATAGTGAAATAATAAAGTATTCAAAATAATAAAATAAATGTATAAATAAAAGCAGAACCAGGGAATAAACAGTATAAATCAAGGCATTAAGATAAAATAAAAGCATTATATAAAAGCCAGTTTAAAAAGGTGAGTCTTGAGCCTGCGTTTAAAAGTCTCTATGTTCTCTACAGCCCTCAGGTATATAAGGTATATCTAAGTGTACTACCATTAAACACTGCTATAAATATCCAAACTGTGTTAGTTGTATACGATTACTACGCAGGACTTTTCTTTTGCGTTGCTCCACATGTGATTGTAAAAACACATTTCACAGATGAATAGAACTTCTTCAGCTACTATAGATAGGCTCATTGTCTGCTTTTCATGATCTGTTCAACTAAATTCTATATCTAGCTAGTGCACCATGACTTCAGACATGCAACAGAAATGCTGCAGAGTCAACCATTTGACGTTAACTTAGAAAATAACTGGACTTTTGTCCAAACATAAGAACAACATGCAAAACTGAATGCATGTACACATAACAAAATGCATAACTAAAAGATACAGTGTGTCAGAGAAAATTACATGTAATAAAGAAGCTCTGTGTACACTGAAGGGGTACAAAGTGTTATTATGAAGTTACAGAAGTTGCAGATTTTTTTTTGTATTATTTCTTTTTCATTTTTCCATTACACTAAAAAGTCTGAGCAGTCATTTACAGCTAAACAAGGTTTTCCTTTTCTTCAGGACACATTCTTCCTCGTCTACACCTCCATCTTATTCCCATCTCTGCCTCTCTGTCTCCTTTCATTTTGTGGCATACCATATGGCTTCCATCAGCAGCGAGTTCGTCTGTTCTTTCTCTGATAACAGACAATCTGATCAGTGTCATTAGTCACAGCATGCTTTTCTTCTAAGCTCAATATAAACATGGACCCTCCAATGTATGCATGCATACATACCGGTACATATAAAAGGAAGAAACATTTAATTGTAAAGAAATACATCACTGGGCCTTTGCAAACAACAGTTCCCACTGGTACACACACACACACACACACACACACACATATGCATAGCCATTCCTCAGGACTGACCACCATACATTTGAACAGTTGGAGAGGCATGTGGCCTGAATTGAAGGCAGTGTGGGGGAAGCAACAGAGGAGGGATTTAAGATGAAGGGGTGAGGTGTCGCTCCTGCCAGAAGAAATGGTGTGGAAGTAAGATGAAAATGTTCAAGCTTAGAGCACAGAAAAAAAGAAGAGTGAATGAGGGTTTTTTTCACCTGAATTTTAGCAAGACCTAGTTACTGTTATAGCAAATTAGTGATGTTATAGAACATCCACTTAGCAGTTTTCTCTCTTTTTCAGGTCAAAGGAAAGTTGACAAAATAATAATAGTAATAATAATAATAAATTGTGATGTACTGAGAGGCAAATGAACCCACTATAACAATCAGATTTGTTCAGTTATTGAGAATTAAAATGTGACCTGATCTTCATCTTAGTCACATGTAAAGATCACCACCGTGTGCTTAAGCCAATAGCACATGCACACCTATAGACTTTGCATATTTATTGAACATGCCCATTAAACCTTCCCAAGGATAGTCAAACAAGAAGTCCATCAACCTTTGAATGCATTAACTGGTAGAATGACTTTTGGCAAAAATAACACCAAATCATGGATTTCCGTTAGCTGCAAGTGAGACCTTCACAACATTTCAAAAGAAATTTGGACCATCCTTTGTTACAGAATTGTTAATATTTTTATTATTAGAGCTTGGTGATGTCTGTCTCAAAATTGAAACATACATCAGTCATCAACACCTCAGACTGAAAATAATAAAAATAATTCTTTGTCTTATACTTCTTTACAACTGAAAGAAATGCTTAAAGTATAGCTGTCAGGTTTTGTCAAGAAAAGACTTGAGAAAAACAGCAGGCAGGCTGTGGTTTCATGGAGGCCCTTTACTTGTCCTTCGTGTCCATGGGGCATTAAATGCAAATAACAGAACTGTCCAATGTAGATCTAATCTCCTCTAGATTTTCTGTTTAGAAATTAGTATCTGCTGGATCCACTTCTGATTTGTTCCCACTGTCAACCTTTATTGTGAAAGTGCAGATACAAATACAGTAGGCAGGTTGTGCAAAAGAATAGAGAAACTTCAATGGAGAAACTTACAACTTACAACTGAATGGATAAAATGTATCTTGTGATCTACAGAAAATTACATTCAAAAATAGAGAAGGTGATGCAAAGAAAATTATCAAAGAACAACAAACATAAACCAAAGGAGCAAGGAGAAGAATCTGGCTGGAGAACAGGAGAGTGAGAGAAAGTAACAGGATGAAGTGACAGCGGACGACGCAGTACTGAACTTACATACGCAGTTAACTGACTACGGAGACAAGACACAGTTGACAAAGGTGAACCTCAGTGGAGAAACTGAAAGAGGAGGGAGACAGACAGAGTAAATAGGTAAAATCCCAAGTTACACAGTTACATTTTCATTTTTTCATTTAACCTTTATTTAAACCTCAAGGAATCGTTGAAGTCAAACCCTCATTTAGAATGATATCAAGAGTACAGTCAACAGAGTAAAAGACAATAATCAACAAGAAAACAAAGACAAACACAGTTAAAAACTAGAAAAGCACTCAGAGAGTGCAGACCTCCACCAAGGATAGAGAGGAAAACAGGAAACCCATGCAGTAAAGGATCATGAGCTGGAATCAAACCTGTATCTCTGACACAGTTCTGTTTATGAATCACCTTCTTAACCAGTTGAGCTATCGGGACACCTTGCTCCAATTTGTTGGACGACATACTAACCTATGATGTTTTTGTCATATTTTGGCCCACATACTAAAAAATAAAACATACTAAAAATTTCAAAGTGATCCAGAATCCAGGATCCTTTCCTGATAGCCACCATAATTAAATCAGCTCTTCCTCTTACCATAGTCTACATCCCCTCAAAGTTTCATCTGAATCTGCCCAGGCTTTTTTGAGTTATCTTGCTAACAGACGGACGGACGGACGGACGGACGGACGGACGGACACACAGACGCCGGGTGTCACATAACTTCTTTGGTGGAGGTACCAATCACATTCAGAAGTGTAGTCTATAATCAGCCATTTAAATTGATCAACAGATGCAGTTGCACCAAGCTTTGGTGTTTTCTGCAAAATATTCTAACCGTGTGGAACAGAAAGTCGGAAAGGATTTTTGTTGTCCCTGTCCGGAGTTTGAATGGGTCACTTGAATGAGTTGAAAAGTGATTTGGGACCTATTTAGAAAAGAAGTTATACATTGTGGCACTTTGCCATTCAGTGCATCATAAGTTCACAGAGGCGACTGTCTGTCTCACCTTACTGATAGAAATGGCCAGCCAACTTTTTCATATGATAAACTGTGATGAATGGAATAGCTGTCACAGGTAATAAATCTGAGGGCTGAATGATAAACTGAATCCAGAGTGGAGACAGAGGCGTTTTTGTAGATGGCATCGCCATAGTCTTGGACAGACAAGAAAATGGCTTTGAGTATTTGTTTTTTTTTTAAATATAACATTGGAAAGTGACTGTGTTTCTGTAAAAAAAAATCCAATTTCCCAATTTTGACCCACTCTTCTCTGAAGAATATAAATTCAGCCACATTAGATGGTTTCAATCATGAACTGCCCTTTGAAATTCTTGCCACAGCATCTGAATTAGATTCAAGTCCAGAGTTTGACTCAGCCCCTCCGAAACTTTAATTTTGTTCTTTTTGAGACGATCAGAGGTGGACTTACTTGTGTGCTTTGAGTCATTATTTTGCTGCATAAGCCATTTGTATTGAGTTTTCGGTCACAAACTGATGGTGGATATTCTTCAGGAAGATTTTCTGATACAGAGCACAGTTCAGGGCTCAATCAATTATGACAAGTTGTCCAGGACCTGTGGAAGCCAAGCTGCCATCGCACTACTACCACTATGTTTCACTGTTGGTATCATATTGTTCTTGCAAAACGCAGTGCTAATCCCACAAACTTGGAAATGGCTTTGTAGCCCTTTCCAGTCAGATAAATGTCCATAACTTTTTCTGATTTGTCATAGTTTATGTCATGAACAGGCGTTGTGAACCCAAGCAGCAGGAGAAACAGACAGGCGGGTGAATAATTATGGGTTTAATGGGTTTATAAAAACAGAAAACACTCCAAGTGAGAGGCACAGGAAAATAAACAGGACAGGGGCAAAACTGCCTCCCCAGGAGGACCTGGACTACCTGACTGCTTCGCTCAACCTGGCTGCTTGCCGGATCACTTGATCCCTCCACCCAGACAAGTACCGGTTGGACCCCTGGCTCTTCCCTCTGGCCGCCGTCACTCTCTGCTGATTGCCGTCAACGCTGATGTGTGCCTCCCCGACTGCCGGTCCCACCTCCTTCCTTCTTTTAGAGAGTTCAGTCCTAGTTTGATTACGCACCCCTCCCCCCGTCCTGTTTTGTTTAGTTGTTATTATTGAAATAAACCCATTTAATTGGAATCTGTCTCTGCCTTACTGTGTGCTCTCTCTTTGGGTTGCTTTGTATCAACTTTAAAGTGCATTAGGTGTGCTTTGAATGTTAACATTACCAAAGTATATCTAACCATAAAGAAAAGATACCTAACCAGCAGGATAGAGAACTGAGGCCTACTGTGTGTGTGGGCAAGCAAATCTTGCTTTACAGCATGGGCTTCCCCACTGACAGATGGCATCCCATCCAGAAAAAGAAAAGTTCCTCTTTGGCACAAAATGACAGAATAAAACTGCTAAATCAGAAAAAGAAAGCCAATGAATATGGGGAGCACATTCTTTGGTCTGTGAAGACCAAAAACATAAAAAAAAAACCCATACATTTGTTTGACTCAGCATGCTTGGGGAGAACCTGTTCAGAAGTGCCACAATGCATGCACAATCCTGACAGTCCTGACCTGTCAGTACGCATGCCAGCCAACTGGTGTCATTGTTGACAGAGCATGATGCCACTCAGCTGTAATCATCTGTTCAAAAATCTTAGGCCAAAAGTGATCTGCAATGGGATGCTGTTCTGGAATAAAGTGTTATTTCTGCTTAGAATGGGGAAGCATAGATTTCCTATTTGTTGAAATATTTACATTGTTGTTGATCAAAAAAAAGTGACGTGACTACCTCATTTGCTGAAATCACTATGGTTGCCTCTCCTACATTTACATTTCCTGATTACATCCATCCATCCATTCTCTATATACCGCTTTATCCTCACTAGGGTCATGGGGGGTGCTGGAGTCTATCCCAGCTGACTTGGGCGAAGGCAGGGGACACCCTGGACAGGTCACCAGTCTGTCACAGGGCTACATATACAGACACACAATCACACTCACATTCACCAATTAACCTCAGCATATTTTTGGACTGTGGGAGGAAGCCGGAGTGCCCAGAGAAAACCCACGCATGCACAGGGAGAACATGCAAACTTCATGCAGAAAGATCCCGGGCTCAGGCCGGGACTCGAACCAGGGATCTTCTTGCTGCAAAATGAAAGTGCTAACCACTACACCACTGTGCAGCCCTTCCTGATTACAGATAATCTCAAAAGTTATACTTTTTTCCAGGTTAACTCAAGGCATGCATAACTTCAAGCAGTAATATTGGAGATGTGAATAGAGTGGACCAGAGCTCAGAATGAAATTATGATTGAAATTCAGTCAAGATGAGCTGTCTCTGGAATAGCCAACTCTAAGCCAAAATAACAGCCACTTTTTTTCCTCTTTATTTGCTTTGTCTTAATTTCATCAATTCAAATTTAGTCAAGATTGGACTGGGGCTCCAAAAAATGCCCTAGATGTTTTAGCCATACTAGCCCATGACAGCCAGTTAGTGAATAGCCTGCATTCCCTGTCACAACAATGCACATACAGTAGGACAGTAGGAAGTTTGTGAACTCTCTGTAGATTTCTACATTTCTGCAGAAATTTGACCCAGTATAAGAGCTTCAGAAGTCCTAAAAGTAGATAAACAGAACTCAGTCTAACAAATTATATAAAAACACAACATTTGTTATTTTTTTTAATTGAGGAAAATGATTAAATAATCCTTATCTGTAACTGGCAAGCGTATATGAACCTCTAGGATTAGCAATTAATGTGACAGTGTAAAATTCTTATGATTAGTAAAATGTAATTCCTACTCTCTTTTGTACAGCAGCTGTATTCTCTAATTTCATGTTGCAGTGAAGACTAATTTTTCTGAAATATTGAAGTAAATAAAGAAGCTGTTTGGATGGTCAGTTGCTGCATTTCTTCATCAAAGAGACAAACCACCATTGCAATGCTTGGCTTTACATCTAAGCTTTGCCTGCTCACACCTGACTCAGCTCAAAACATTAACTGTGCTAATTTGCTAAAAACATTGCAGTATATGTCATGTTGTTAAGATGAAAAACACAAAAAGTCAACAAGTGACTCATATCATGAAACTCCACCAGGTCTGTTGAATGAGCCAGTTCCTCTTGGTTCTTTGCCCAATTTTGTTTCCTTCCAGGAGCATCTATTGTCAAAATTCTCAATGTTACATAAAAACTGCGAGCAAGCAAGCAAACAAACAACAACAACCATGCAAACAAACAAACAAACAAACAAAAAAACAGCATAGAAGCAGCAGCGCGTACCCAAGGCAAGCACTAGCATCACAGTCTGACTGTGTAGGTGCCATATGCAGAGATGTTGTTGTTTATGTTTGTATTTGCATCAGCTGTTTGTTTGACACCTTTCATTCACGTTATGGGGGGTGTGGTCAAGGAGCAGTGGTCTGACACACTCTCCAACATCCTGCTGCTGGCTCACGGTCCGTCCCTCTTTAAACCACTGCTGAACAGGTGCACCTAGTTATCTAGCCATAACAAACTGCTCTTTGTCTAAGTTGTCAAAGTCTTCACACCTGCGATACATTTATTAAGTGTTTATCAAATGTTGATTTATATCCCAGATCCCAGACATAAACCACTGCAAGATACACTCACTGGCCTTTTTTTTTTTTAGGTACACCTTGCCAGGAGAAGGTTGGACCCCCTTTTGTGTTCAGAACTGCCTAAATTCTTTGTGGCATACTTTCAACAAGGTGTTGTAAACATTCCTCAGAAACTTTGGTCCAGATTGACGTGATAGCATCATGCAGTTGCTGCAGATTTGTCAGCTGCACATCCATGATGCCAATCTACCGTTCCACCACATCTCAAAAGGTGCTCTGTTGGTTTGAGATCTGGTGATTGTGGAGGCCATTTGAGTACAGCAAACTAATTTCATGTTCAAGAAACTAGTTTGAGATCATTTGGACTTCATGACATGGTACATTATCCTGCTGGAAATAGCCTTCAGAAGATGGGTCCACTGTGGTCATGAAGGGATAGACATTGTTAGAAACAATACTCAGGTAGGTTGTGGTGTTTAAACCTTGCTCAATTGGTACTAAGGGCCCAAAGTGTGCCAAGAAAATATCCCCCACACCATTACACCACCACCAGCCTGAACCATTGATACAACACAGGATGGATCCATGATTTTATGTTGTTTACATAAAATTCTGACCATCTGAATGTCGCAGCTGAAATGGAGACTCATCAGACCAGGCAATGTTTTTTCAATCTTCTGTTGTCCAATTTTGGTGAACCTGTGCAAATTGTAGCCTCAGCTTACAGTTCTTAGCTGACAGGAGGGGCACCTGGTGTGGTCTTCTGCTGCTGTAGCCCATCTTCTTCAAGGTTTGGCATGTTGTGTGTTCAGAGATGGTATTCTGCATTCCTTGGTTGTAACAAGTGTTTTTTTTTTAGTTACTATTGCCTTTCTATCATCTCCCACCAGTCTGCCCACCACATCAACAAGGCATTTTCGTCCAAACAACTGCCACTCACTAGATATTTTCTCTTTTTTGGACCATTCTGTGTAAACCCTGGAGATAGCTGTGTGTGAAAATCCCAGCAATTCAGCAGCTTCTGAAATGCTCTGAACAGTCCATCTGGCACCAACAGCAATGGCACACTTTTAGTCACTTCTAACCCTTTCTTCCCCATTCTAATGCTTGGTTTGAACTTGAGCAAGTTGTCCTGACCACATCTCCATGCCTAAATGACTGAATTATGGCCATGTGATTGGATGATTACCTATTTGTGTTAACAAGCAATTGAACAGCTGTTCCTAATAAAGTGGCCCGTGATTGTAATTATCTGGGAGTGCCTGTAATGTTTTGACTCATCAAAGTAGGGCCTGCTCCTTCCCCTGTTAATGAAATCACAACATGCAAACCATATGACTAAAATAAAAAAAAGTACCTCTACAGGTAGTTGTAACTTAAATTACATATTTTGACTGGATACAGCTGAAACTGACTAAAAAGCCCCTCAGTTACTTACTTGACCAGATCAGTATCCCACATGTTTCACTGATTTGATGCAATACTTAGATTAAAAAGTGTTCCTTTATTATTTTTTTTTTTGAGCAGTGTAAGTAGGTAAGTTTTTCAGGATAATTCAGACATATTCACCACAATGTCAGAAAAATGCAGGATGAGCATGGTATTTGTCAAACATACAAGCTCAGACAATACAGCAAGTGATGCATGGGTCATTTCATGTGAAAACACACAACTTCCAGAAAAGTGGTTGCTGCACTATTGACAATTTTCTCAGGGTTTTATGTGCTGAAAGATAGTTACAATAGAACTTTCCATGCAAAATTATAGGTCTCCATCTCTACTAGTTCCAAAGTTATGACCTCTTCAAATTTCTGGAATTTGGACCTAAACCCACCCTCTAAATCCTCGCCTAGGATTTTGCACTATTTAACTGCTTATTTCTCAGCCTCTAGACATTGTTCATGGCTCAAGGCAATGTGTCACAGGTGGTAGAGATCTATAAATTTGTGTATAATAGCTTCTATCGTGGTACTACAAGCCTACAAAATCCCGGTTTGACTTATTTCCTCCTTCATGGTCAACCATACACTTGAAGTGAACCCCTATAACCTGCTCATGAATTTGTATTTGGCTATAATTGGTGCATTACCTATAGCCTATACAAGATCATTTTAGATGACCAGTATTATTTTGATACATGTAGTCATTTTCTACATCTGCAGGTGTAATTCTAGCACACTGGCAGGTTCACCAAATGGTCTTTACTCCACATTCTAAAGTTACAGCTTTGCCTTGTACTCCTGTAAGTATTTCTGCAGTACGATAACTTGTGGCTTTCATCTTGCTGTCCAAGTTTCACACCAATAGAACAGGGATCAAGTTCTGCCATGCTTTTTGGCAAGTGAGATAGATAGATAGATGGATAGATTAAACCTTTATTAATCCCACAGCAGGGAAGTTTACATTGTACAGCAGCAAATAGAACACTTATTTACAGCAAGATTTTAATGTAATTGCACAGCATCAATATTTACATTTTTTATTGCAGTTTGTAAATTGGTGAACAGAAATTACTGGGAGCAGGCTTGATTGTGAAGTCTGACTGCAGCAGGAAGGAAGGACCTGTGGTATCTCTCCTTTAGACACCGCGGGTGAAGCAGTCTGTCACTGAAGGAGCTGCCCAGTGATCTTACTGTTTCCTGCAGGGGGTGGGAGGTGTCCTCCATGATGGACAACAGCTTTGTCATCATCCTCCTGTCTCCCACCACCTCCACAGGATCAAGGGGGCAGCCCAGGACAGAACTGGCTTTCTTTACCAGTTTGTTTAATCTCTTTCTGTCTGAAGCCGTGATGCTGCTGCTCCAGCAGACCACTCCATACATGATGGCTGATGCTACCACAGAATCATAAAAGGTCTTCAGAAGTGCTCCCAGCACCCTGAAGGACCTCAGTTTTCTGAGCAGAGGAGTCTGCTCTGACCTTTCTTGTAAAGTGTGCTGGTGTTAGTAGTCCAGTCCAGTTTCTTGTTTAAGTGAACACCCAGGTACCTGTAGGAGTCCACAATCTCAATGTCCGTTCCCTGGATGTTCACTGGTGTAGGAGAAGTGTGTCTGTTCCTGCTAAAGTCCACCACCAGTTCCTTGGTTTTCACCGCATTGATCTGGAGGCAGTTCAGCAGGCACCAGTCCACAAAGTCCTGGTTAAGTTCTCTGTACTCCTCCTCATCTCCGTCCGTGATGAGGCCGATGATGGCAGAGTCGTCAGAGAACTTCTGAAGATGGCAGTTTGTGGTGTGATGGGAGAAGTCTGCAGTGTAGAGGATGAAAAGAAAGGGGGTAAGGACAGTCCCCCGTGGGGCCCCTGTACTGCAGACCACAGTGTCGGACACACAGTCCTCTGCCCTCACAAACTGTGGCTGGTTGGTGAGGTCATCCAGCAGCCATAATGTGAGGTGAGAGTCCACTCCTGTCTGCTCCAGCTTGTCCCCCAGAAGCGCAGGCTTGATGGTGTTGAAGGCACTGGAGAAATCATAAAATATGATTCTCACAGTGCTCTTCGTCTTCTCCAGGTGAGAGAGACATCTGTGCAGGAGGTAGATCACTGCATCATGAACCCCGATGCCGGGCTGGTAGGCAAACTGCAGCAGGGCCAATGATGAGCTCACCAGGGATCGCAGATTACAGAGGACCGACCTCTCCAGGGTCTTCATCAGGTGGGATGTTAGTGCCACCGGCCTGAAGTGGTTGAGGTCCTTGGGGTGCGATATCTTCGGCACCGGTACCACGCAGGATGTCTTCCACAGCTGTGGTACTCTCCCCAGCTTCAGGCTCAATTGAAAGTATGTTCTACAATCCTGCTCAGCTGATCTGTGTAGGACTCGAGGAGCCTGGAGATGATGCTATCTGGACCCGTAGCCTTCCTGATCTTCAGTCTGCTCAGTTCTCTCCGCACCTGGGATGTTGATAGGGACAAGCTGGGGCAGGGGGGCTGTGTGCTGGTTGTGAGTGTGGGGCCCTGTGGAGGAGGGGAGGTGTGATGGTAGGAGAACGGTGGAGCTGTAAGGAGGGGGAATACAGTGGGGGTGGTACAGTCAGGAGGGGGTACAGACAGATGCAGTGGTGGCTGCTGCAGGGTGGACTGGTCCGGGGGAGGGGTGGCTGACTGTTCAAACCTGTTAAAGAAGGTGTTCAGATCATTCACCCACTCCTGGTCCCGTCTCAGTTCTGTCTTGGGATCTTTGTGGCCAGAGATGGTTTTCAGGCCCCTCCAGACCCCGCTGATATTGTTCTGCAGCAGCTGATCCTCCATCCTCTTCCTGTAGCTGCATTTCCCCTCTCTGATCTTTCTCTCTGTGCAGATCTCATCTCCTCCTTGTCTCCTGACCTAAAAGCCCTCCGTTTCCTAAAAGCCCTCCATTTGTTAGTAGGTTAACCCTCCTGTCGTGTTCGGGTCAAATCAGACCGATTTACAACTTAAAACCTTCATAAAAATTGTGTTTTACATCTGATTGCCTCAAGGCCTCATGATATCCTTCATACTATGCAATTAAACACATAAAAAAGATTTTCACCACTTTCATTGAATTTTGAGTGTTTTAATCAACCTTGTTACACCTGTTGTGTTCCCGGTCAAAAGTGACCGCCATAAGAAATGAATGGGTAACCAGAATATCTTCGTCCATCAGACAGAAAATATTTCCATAAACAACTCACTCACTCACTCACTCACTCTTCAGTCCAAACAATGTCTTTTGTGGGTACACATCTCTTTCCCGTGCTTATGTGCCGTTCCTCCCATGTGAACCGAAGCAATGTATCAAATCTTCACACAGACCAGACAGGTGTCTGTTATGTGAACCCATCTCTTTCCCGTGCCTTTGTGCCTAACCCCCACGTGAACCACACCTTCCAGACTAATCAATGTATCAATCAGTGTATCAAAGCATTGGCATCAATGTATCATCTTCACACAGACCCCATATATATAGCTTGATGTCTTCCTTGCACTCCTTTTACTCTGAGAACAATGAATAGGCGACTGACCAAGAGGTTCTCTGCCAAAGAGGTTCTGGTCCAGATTTTTGGACAGGATGAAGAGGGCACTGAAATTGAGCCAGAGATAGAGGATGTCTCAGAAGAGGAAGACAACACGGATTTTGATCCAGACTTTGAGGAGACAGACCAGTCAACCGATGGAGAGGGAGAGGCATCTGAAGATCAGACACCTGAGGAGACTTTCCGGTTCAAGAGTGGACACTTGCTCTGGTCTTCAGTCCACCAGGACAGAGGAAGTAGAGCAAGAGTGGAAAATATCATAAAGATGACGCCAGGGCTAACTCGCTATGCAACATCTCGTGTGGATGACATCAAGTCCAGCTTCTAACTCTTTTTACCAGAGTCCACTGAGGGAATTATAAACAAGCCTGAGATGCTGCAAATGTGATGCCTACATTTGCAAGGCCCACTCTAACCTGAGTGTCACATGCCACTCATGTTGTCAGGAGGCCGTCCGGCTCCTGACTGGTTTTTGTTTCCTGCCTTTGGCTGGATGCTGATGCAGCTCCTGCCTGGTTTTTGTTTCCCTGTCTCCCTCTCTCGCTCCCAGCTGATCGCCTGCTGCAGGACAGCTAATTGTGGATGAGACTCAGCTGTGGAGCAATCAGCAAACACTGTTCACCTGCCTTCCCTTTCTGTTTAAATATCCTCTGCTCCCCTCTTTGTGGGTGGGAGCGTACTGTCACGAATGGGAGAAGTAGAACCCAGGCGCAGATACCAACAGGCAGGCAACAGGAGTAAGTGGTGAAATTAGGTTTATTTAACTAAAATCCAGAGTTCAGTAGCTGATCAACACACAAGGGAAACATACTCACTACTATGATAATCCTCTCCAAAAGGGAAGGAAAAAGCTTCGGCTAATCCAAAAACTCTGAGTCTTTAAAGGAGTCGAGTCCACAAAAGAAAAACCAATAATGTCCAAAAACAGCTGAATCCAAGGGGGACCAATCCTCAAACGTCCAAAGTTGGGGAAAACGGAAGGAGTGAGGGGAAAGCCATGTCTTGGAAGGTCTGAACTGTGACGCTCCCACACACAAAGAGGGGAGCAGAGGATATTTAAACAGAAAGGGAAGGCAGGTGAACAGTGTTTGCTGATTGCTCCACAGCTGAGTCTCATCCACAATTAGCTGTCCTGCAGCAGGCGATCAGCTGGGAGCGAGAGAGGGAGACAGGGAAAAAACCAGGCAGGAGCTGCATCAGCATCCAGCCAAAGGCAGGAAACAAAAACCAGTCAGGAGCCGGACGGCCTCCTGACAGTAAAAGCTTACAGCACCTGGTATTCCCAGGCGGTCTTCCGTCCAAGTACCAACCAGGCCCGACGCTGATTGGCTTCCGAGATCAGACGAGATCGGGCGTGCCAAGCGTGGTGTGGCCGTAAGCCTACTGTCAGGAGGCCGTCCGGCTCCTGACTCATGTGCATGAATTCATGTACACACATGAGTGTCACATGCCACTCATGTGCATGAATTCATGTACACACCCACACACACACACACACACACACACACCTTCATGTTGAGTTTCATCTTTGATTTTAATTTTTTTTTACAGTACACGTTCATAATTGTAATTTTTAATGCAGTTGTTTTATGTCTATTTCCATAAATTCATATTAAATGTCACTTGTTCACAGTTAAAGAATGTTGAATAAATGTTTGCTGGTGAAAAATGATTTTTGTGCTATTTTAAAAGCTGTTAAAACAGACCGGTCAATTTTGACCGGGAACACTAAAGTAAGGGGCAGGAGGTGAACACGACAGGAGGGTTAAGTTAGTAGGTCTACTAATCTATGCTACACTACAGTTATACTACAACATGTCAGGCACCAACACCATCATTTGGACAGGACTTTTACTCTATCTTCAGCTCAGTTTTCTGCAAAAGAAAAAAGATATATCAACAAAATTCAATTCATATAATGCAAAACATAGATTTGCAAGCTGTTTATATGTGTCCACTTTATTGTATGGTTAACCATGAAGAAGGAGAGAAACCAACCTGGAATTTTGCAGGCTTCTAGCAGCATGATAGAAGATTTTTTTTTTTTTTAAACAAATTTATGGATCTCTACCACCTGTGCCACATTGCCTTTTGGCCTCACTAAAATTGGTCACTTTTTGTGGGGTCCATATTTTAGCAGCTCATATCTATCTATATGATGCCCCCAGAAGTCTCCAACTTTACAATTTTGTTAAGAATAAGACAGAGTGGTCCTTGGGTCAACATTTATAACATTTCCAGTAATTTTAGACCCCTAAAACCTACTCGCGAGTGTGTTTTTCTTAATTTTTAGCATTTTTAGAAGGCTCCTGTGGTTTGTAGAGAGTAGCTAGGAGGCTGTGAGGCTACCTGTGATGTCAGATGGTTGCTGTGAGCTTGTCTGCCAAATTTCAGCTAACAATCATGTCTAGAAGCTGAGAAATAAGCAGTTACATAGTGCAAAATCCTAGGCGAGGATTTAGGGGGTGGGTTTAAGCCCAAATTCTAAAAAATTCAATATCCCATAAGTTTGGAACTAATAGAGCTAGAGCTCTAATTTTTTGCATGGAAAGTTGTTTTGTGTATATCTTCCATCACAAGAAAATGTAGCCAATTTCTAGATGGTGCAGCAACACCCATTATTGAAACCACATGAAATGACCCAAAGGCTAACAACCTCAAAGCAGCTTATTAAAGTGTCCAAATAAGAAACATTAACTAAAAACTCACAACTGAGCTAATGTTGGCCATAATGTAACTAAATATTGAGCTGCATCTGATAAAGTAACTTTCTGAGCAAAGAAAACACAATGTGACTCGACATTAGATTGCGATTCAGTCCTTTCTCCATATCAGCGGTAATTTAAAATTAATGTAGCCGCAAGGGGACACATGCCAGTGTCTTATTGTGCCGGTCCCAAGCCCGGATAAATACAGAGGGTTGTGGCAGGAAGGGCATCAGACGTAAAACTTTGGCCAAATCAAACATGCGAATCAAATGTATGACTTCCATACCGGATCGGTTGAGGCCCGGCTTAACAACGATCGCCATCGGTGCTGTCGACCTACAGGGTGCCGGTGGAAAATGGACGACTGTTGGTCGAAGAAGGAGGGGAGGAAGGTGTGTTCGTAGGAAGAGAGAGAAGAGGAACACCAAGAGTCTAGGACTGAGAGTAGGGACTTTGAATGTTGGAACTATGACAGAAAAAGGTAGAGAGCTGGTTGACATGATGCAGAGGAGGAAGGTGGACATACTGTGTGTCCAGGAGACCAGGTGGAAAGGTAGTAAAGCTAGAAGTTTAGGAGCAGAGTTCAAGTTGTTCTATCATGGTGTGGATAGGAAGAGAAATGGAATAGGAGTTATCTTGAAGGAGGAGTTTGTTAGGAATGTCCTGGAGGTAAAAAGAGTGTCAGATCGAGTGATGAGGAGGTCATGGGCAGGTTTGGTATGCAGGACAGGAACGCAGAAGGACAGATGGTGGTTGACTTTGCAGAAAGGATGGAAATGACTGTAGTGAATACTTTCTTCCTGAAGAGGCAGGAACATAGGGTGACCTATAAGAGTGGAGGTAGGAGCACACAGGTAGACTAAATCTTGTGTAGACGGTGTAATCTGAAGGAGATCAGTGACTGCAAAGTCGTGGTAGGTGAGAGTGTAGCCAGACAGCATAGGATGGTGGTGTGTAGGATGACCCTGGTGGTGAAGAAGATGAAGAGGGCAAAGGCAGAGCAGAGGACCAAATGGTGGAAGCTGAAAAAGAAAGAGTGTTGTATGACTTTCAGGAAAGAGTTGAGACGGGCTTTGGATGGTCAGGAGGTGCTTCCAGATGACTGGACAACTACAGCAAATGTGATCAGGGAGACAGGTCGGAGAGTACTTGGTGTGTCATCTGGAAGGAAAGGAGATAAGGAGACTTGGTGGTGGAATGAGGAGGTGCAGGAGTGGATCCAGAGAAAGAGGTTAGCTAAGAAGAAGTGGGACACTGAAAGGACTGAAGAGAGTAGACAGTAGTACAGGGAGATGCAGCATAAGGTGAAAGTAGAGGTGGCAAAGGCCAAACAAGGGGCTTAAGATGACTTGTATGCTAGGTTGGACAGTAAGGAGGGAGAGACTGACCTGTATAGGTTGGCAAGGCAGAGAGACAGAGATGGGAAGGACGTGCAGCAGGTTAGGGTGATAAAGGATAAGGATGGAAGTGTGTTGACAGGTGCCAATAGTGTGATGGGAAGATGGAAAGAGTACTTTGAAGAGTTGATGAACGAGGAAAATGAGAGAGAACGAAGAGTAGAAGAGGTGACTGTTGTGGACCAGGAAGTAGCAAAGATTAGTAAGGATGAAGTGAGGAGGACATTGAAGAGGATGAAGAGTGGAAAGGCACTTGGTCCTGATGATATACCTGTGGAGGTATGGAAGTGTCTCGGAGAGGAAGCAGTAGAGTTTCTGACTGGGTTGTTCAACAGGATCTTAAAAATAGAGATTGTCCTGAATGCCTCTCTTGGAAATTTCCTTAGTTTGTCCTTCCTTGTATCACTTGTTCATTAATGCTTTGTCTCTTTACCTCTACTCTACTCCTGCCCTACCCGGGTAGGATAAATGTGTGTAGTTCTGATTGTTCCTTATCTGTAAATCCTTGGAAACAACAGAGTTGATTCTTCCAACGATGAAAGATGAAACAGCTGGCCACGCTGACTCAAACGTTCCTCTCCAGAAGTCCTCGCTGGGTCTGGCTCGCCATCGCGTTCAGTACAAACTTAATCCAAGTGTCTAATCCAGTCAAAAAATAAAAAACAGTCTGTTCATACAGTACAGAGCAATCAGTATAAATTATCACTAAGTGCTTTTATTCCAGATCAAAATAAATGAATGAGATCTCATCAAGTTCCAGAATCCATGTTCTTTGCTGTTCTTTATACTGTTTTTAACCCTATTGTTTTTAAGGCCTTTCAGTGCACTTTTAAGAGTATTCCACTCAAAAAATACATTACTAAATTCACAGAAGACCACTTATATCATATTCTAACATGAAATAAACCATTTCTCATGAATTGAATGATCTTAACTTTCAAAACAACATTAAACCAACAATAGTTGCTTTAACATGCACTTATCATGAATTAACTTTATAATAAATACATTTAAACGCAATATTACAAAACATTCAGTGCTTCTGGAATTACTCCAACTGGTTTTAACTTATTTTTAATTTTATTTCGTAGTTTAATGTATATGGAATTTTTAGCAAACTCATTGAAAAAGATGTGTTACGATCCTGCCACATCCACTGTATTCAATGTGGTGTTTTGGATGAATATTGGTGCTGATATGTGGTTATAAGTGTTATTTGTGTGCCTGCTACGTAGTGGAGGTGATCGTTCCACTTCACGATAATGATTAGAATATTTCCCCCAACTTTTGTCATCCTGGCTCCCCCTTGCCATAGTATCTTTGTATCTCATCAATCTCTAGTTGCGATGGCACTTTGCGGATACTGGAACACTGTGGTAGAAGTTGATTCTTACTTAGCTTAGGGTTGTTGGGTTTCGAAGTTCTATGTTCTCTCCTTGAGTCCATGAATGCCTTGTGTCAGTAGCCCACTTCTTATCAGGTCACTCTGGTTCCCCAACACCTGACATGGAACTTGATGTCCTTTGATGCAATGTGAATAACTATATGTCAATACACACTTGTTCAGTCAGAGCAAATCATGTATGCACTCACAGAGCTGTATGAGAAATCAGACACTACCTGCTGTACTGTGTAATAACTTAATTTCAATAAAATGTTCTTTATATAAGGCTAGTTTACAACATATATCATATCAAGGCACTTCCCACAGTAAAGTGAGGGAGGGACGGCATAATAACAGATCCAGAGCAGACAACGAATACAAAGGAGAATAATGAACGCTTTGGAAAGTGGAAAAGCCAGTGACTGCAGATCAGGCATGTGTCAGTCCCCACACAAAGTTAGTGACATGCAATAGTGGCATATAATTCATTAACAGGGAAAGAGGAGAGGTGCTCAGTGCATCATGGGAATCCCACAGCTGTCTAAACCTATAGCAGCATAACTAAGGGACAGCTGAGGTGGTCCTGAGCAGCCCTAACTGTAAGCTTCATCAAAGAGGAAAGCTTTAAGCCTGACCTTAGAAAGGAAGTGTGCCTTCCGTTCTACTTCTGGAAACTCTAGAAACCACAAATAAACCTGTCTGAGGGTAAAGCAATTTATTAAGATAATATGCTACAATAAAGTCTCTGAGATAAGATGGAAGAGTTTTGTATGTGAGAAGAAGGATTTTAAATTTATCCAGGATTTTACAGGGAGCCAATGAAGAGAAGCTAATACGGGAGAATTAAGATCGCTCTTACTGGTTCCGGTCAGAACTCTGGCTGCAGCATTTTGTATCAACTGGAGGTTTTAAAGAGAATTATTGGGACATCTGGACTACAAAGAATTGCAATAGGTCAGGCTAGAGGTTAAAAATACATGGACTAGTTTTTTAGCACTATTTTGAAACCGTAGGAGCCTAAATGCATTAAGTTAATGTGTGATGATTAAAGTGCAGTAACTTCAGTTTTGGGAAAAGTGGGTGTGGCTAGATATTCGATTGTCAGGCACAGAGAGGGCAGCCACACAGTTTTTTGACCTCTGTATTGAACTCTGTTTTTCTCATATTTTGCCTTGGAATATTTTTTGGATTTAAGAAACAGAAGAATTACCTTGCACACTGTAATTTCAGTAAAGATTTCAGTACACAGTGAAACGTTTAAGAGTGGCCCTGTGGGTTTTTTTCTGGATTTTATCTCTAAACAGTTTGTCTGTTCTGAAGGCGCCAGCATCTCCGCCACACACGTAAGACGGCACGGTCCTGTGAGTTTGGTTTACTTTCCCTTTTCCTCGTTTGTGGTTCATGCTCGGTTCCCAAACTGAACGGCAGCGCTTTTCTTTGGAGTACTTGTTTTTTTGTTGGAACTGAAAGAACAACGGTAACCCGCTTCCTTGTTTGGATTCTTCTTTGTTGGATTGGTTGGAAAGCCCGGAGTGGAGTATTTATGTTGAACGGGTTAGACTGTAGACAAAAGGGGTTAAAGAAAACCCAGACATGGATGATATAATAAATATTTGGTGTTTTCTATTGTAAACTTGTATTCACCTCTTTATTTGTTGTACAAAAGGATTGTGATATTCGGGTTGATATTGTTTAAACATTGAACCTTTGTAGGGTGCAATATCTTTTAGTTGAACCGCTACAGTGCTTATTAGTTGTTCCTCCATGTTGTTGGAGAAAAGAAATGCCGCAGCAAATGGAGTTTGTTTTCTTCCGGTAAACAGGTGCTGCAGGCCAAGCCTGCTCTCCCTTAACCGAGGTAGGTTGTGTGTGTGTGTGTGTGTGTATGCGCGTGTACGTGAGTGTGGCGTAGGAGGAGGGCTGCAGTGGTGTGTCTGTGGCAGAGACAAGAGTAGCGACAGAGGTATATGGAGCTGCACATAACAATACAAAAGTTATAGAGGAAAAGTGTGTGAAGCCAGTGTGTGCTCTGAGCAGTAAGTGTGGACAGTTGCAGCCGTTTAAATAAAGTGCCTCGTTCTTCCACCTGCAAAGTTTGTTGGACTGTATGTTAGCTGTTACCACCAACGAGCCATGCTAAGCTAAACGGGCTAACGCTACCCGGGCTGCCCAACCACGGTTCAGTGACCGGCAGAATCTGGGTCGGTAACACAGGGACACGTCACGTCCACTTCCTGTCCAATCAGAATCCTTTCCAATGCCCAAGCCTTAAAGCGGAATTGAGGAAGGGGGAAAAACATGCGGTCCATGTAAACAGTAATTCGGAATTAATATTTCCATGTATACTCGAAGAACAAAACTTTAATTCTGAATGAGTTAATTCCAAATAAGAACTCCATGCAACTGTGGCAATTGTCAAAGAAGCCACAGTACCTGAGCATGCGTACTGCACATAACTGCTTATACTGCTGCTTTAGTAGAGCGCTGTTTTGTGTCTGAATCATCCCTAATGAAGAGATGCTAAAAAGAGTGATATGATGGGATATATGGCTTGGTGTCACTTAATGTCTTTGTACTGGTACAAGCGATACTAAATGGCTTAAGTACCTTTTAACATGCTTAAAATCTATATATTCAACTGCCCGTAGTGTAATGTTTTATATTTAATGCAGTAAAACAATTTACCAAGGTGTAATGGCTTGAAAACAAGAAGTGCCAAATGACTGTCAGAGATAGATGAAACCTGCTGTCTCCATCATGGTTTAAGTGAAGTATGAGCCTGATCACATTAAATTAGACAACTGCTTCTCCATATGCAAATTTTAAGAGTGCATGATCTCACTCACAGGTCCCCTATTAAAACTTAGATTGATTCACTTCAGAGGAAGCTATTACAGAAAGAACAATTGATGCGTCAGTCCCTGAGGACTGTTTCATCCATCACTGTCCAATGGCCTTATTAGTATTTCACTACAAAAGAAATCCTAATTCACCCTTGGCGTAAAGAGGCTGCTGCTAACGGCTTTGTTTTATATAGAAACTCTTATCAATAGTTTCCTCAGTCCCATTTCTCATTCATTTAGGGCACACACAAATACACATGCGCACGCACGCACGCACGCACGCACGCACGCACGCACGCACGCACGCACGCACGCACGCACGCACGCACGCACACACACACACACACACACACACACACACACACAGGGGAACAGATACTCATATACACTTTCCTGAGAAGAGGCAATTGGATACCATCTGCAAGGACTCTGCAAAATGGTGGAAAAAGGTAATCAACAGCTTGTCGGACTGCTCATTACTTCATCATTATGGAGTAGAAACAAACACCTGAGCTTAGAGGCAGCTCTTCACATTGACACTGACACACACAAAGGCACACACAGACAGACTGTCACACAGATGAAGAGGAGCTGATAGACAGCTTTTACAGCTCAGTCTCTTTCTGAAAGAAGCAAACAATGTCTCTCTATGCTCGCTGCACAAAATTGTCACCAGCAGCATCAACACTGCTAAGGCCCTGCGTGCCTTCCTGCCAACTGCTGCCCAGGCTTTGGCCACCTGGAAGCACAAAATGAAAGCACAGCACCCTGAGAAAGGAGCATTAATGCTTTTGTACTTAAGTATTTCCTCTGACGTATTCACTTTACACTGTGCACATTCATGATAGACAGTTTATGTGGAATTCACAAATGGACAGACCCTGTACTTTCTAATTTAAAGTGGAACAATATGGTATCAGCAGATGTTTTCTTTTGGGTGTGTGTAATATGTGTGTACAAAAATTGTCAAAGAGGCGGAGTAGTTCTTCCTTAAGTTTGGGTTTCCTACCAGAGGCTTGGGAGTTTGAGGGTTCTGCCTAGTATCTAGCTGTTCCTAGGCCTTCACCTTGCTGAACAGGGACCTCAGATGTTTTAACTACAATCTGCTGGAACCAATCTCCCAGTCTGGAGGTCACAGTCTCTAATGTCTACAATTCTTTCTGCAATTTTACATTTTTCATTTAGTAAATTATATTCTGTAAATGATTTAACAGACCCCCCCCCCCCCCCCCCCCCCAATGACATACATCTAATTCTCCTCTTATCACTGGAATCACTTTGGACCTCTCCCTCCAAGTTGGTTTGGTGCTTCAATGTCTTGACATCAGTTGTATCCATGTTGTATACTATTCCAGACTGATATCTGATGACTGGTGGGGCATATGCTGTATGCCACAGTGATACAATTATCATTTTTTGAACAGCAGGCTGGGGCTTCTGAGATTGAGCATGCCTCCTCAGACTTAGACCCCATTGCTATTAAAGTGAGCAAAATATCACTACATCCATACTGACTTTAACCATATTAAATAAAAAATAATACATTTTTGTTGTAGGTGCTGTTCAGAACAAACAAGGTCACCGTCTAGAGCAGTGGTTCTCAACCCTGTTCCTCAGGACCCCATGTCCTGCATGTTTTAGATGCTTCCCTGCTCCAACACACCTGACTCAAATGATCAGCTCGTCATCAGGCTTCTGGAGAGTCTTGCTGACGAGCTGATCATTTGAATCAGGTGTGTTGGAGCAGGGAAGCATCTAAAACATGCAGGACATGGGGTCCTGAGGAACTGGGTTGAGAACCACTGGTCTAGAGGAAACACAGATAAAACACATTCAGATATACAGTATAAAATGAAATAATTTTAAAAAATTTAAAAGAAGGAAATTTAGCAATTTGAATACAATAGGAGAAGGAGAAATGGAGGTCAAAGTGAGTAGGGTTGTTTGAACAGGTGGGTTTTGAGATTGGACTAACAAGGTTTTTGTGAGGTGTTGTGGTTCACGACATTCTGATGAGAAGTGGGTTACTGGAACCAGAAATATATGAGCAAGACCTGAAAAATGTATGTGTACATACTACTCCAGAGAACATCTGCAAACCAAGCGGAAAAATGCGGTTTACAGATACAGTACATTACATTGGCAAAAATGCTAGTTCTATCTATTTTTGATTAAAAAAAATGTGGGAAAAAACTTCATTGGTTTCAAAAGGTTTTCTTTAACTAGTTACTTTAACCTATTCAGCCTTCTAGCCTAGCTGGAGAGAGCTTCACGTAGACAGAACTGCAATAACCAGTACAAAAACATTTCTTGTTACTGGGCCATCTAACGACTGTTTTTTGGGACAAATTAGTTTCTAAATGGAAGCTGTCATTGCATAACAGCACAAAGGGACATACGTATACAGACAGATCAGTCATGAAACACATTTTGCTACAAATGGGAACAGAAACAAGGGAAACAAGTGATAAGATATATTCAACCCCATGCTCGTATGCATTTTGGATCTACAGAAAGATAACAGTTGTCTCCATTGAACCCCTAGGGGGCAGTATTCTCTGTTTGAATGCTTACTTAAATAGTCATTGTAAACAAAATGCCACCAAACATAGTGAAATATATTGTAAAAAAAACACAAAACTGAAAGTAAAAACAATGTCTATGCACAATTATATAATGTGGCATAACAAATAAAGTTGCAATGTGCTGAATGCGTGAATTAAAAATGTTACAAAAAAAATCACCATTTTGAATATTTTGTGATGAAGGTGATGCTCAATGAAGAAATACCCTCTGACCACTATGTGGGTTGCACTGATTGTATTTCCTTAGACTTGCAAATGCAGAAGAAACAAATTGTGACAATGTAAAGTATGAGATATTCATATCTTAATTCTGCAGTGAAAGCTTGCAAAACAGATAGAGGTCATCCACATGAGAAAGCTTACTTCTACTTCAAAAAATGGTTGATAAATAAACTTTAGACACTGGTCTAAAAAAACGTTTTATTTCAAGTTTTGTTTACAGGTGAAGTGTCACGGAACGATGGTGAACCCGGGCAGAGAACACACAGACTCACGGCTGGATCAGGCAGAAAAAACTGAGCTTTATTTAAATACAAATTGAATTTATGAGAAGAACTAAGGGGGAGTGAGTGAAGGAAACTAAGGATAAAATCAGAATGAAAATAAAGCCAGGAATATTCAAACTAAGGAACTCACGCTTTTGCTCCGCTGGGCTGGGCGAGTGGCAGAGAGTGGCTGTGGTGGTCTTGGGGATCCAGAGGCTGGGGCAGCGGGGAAAGGTGGTGTGGAGGAGAGAGGTGGTGTGGAGGAGGTGATCAGTGTTCACATCTGGGGACTGAGACGTAAACAATTGATCCTTGGCAAAATCGAACCAACGTCCAGCCAATCAAGTGACCCTCCTCCGGTCATGTCATGCGGACTTTTGACCTCACAAGATCGGAATCAACCATGGCTACTGGTGGGAATGACAGCGCTTCGGTGAGTGCATTATTCCTTTATTTGCCCTCTATGTGGTTTGTTTTTGTGAGAATCAGCAACCTGTAATGCACGATGAAGAAATTTAAGTTTAAGAATGTAAATGAAAATAAATTATTCCTATTTCACTCTATCCGAAATTTACGAGGACATTTGGAAATGTCAGTGTAATGTCTTTGGTTGTATTTGTGTAACTTCTTCACATTAACTTTTTAAAAATGACTGTTTTGAGATGCTGTCGAGTAGAAATCTTAATCCATCTCCTGCCCTTTCAGTGATTTGTCTCAGCACTTTTTTCTAAAGTCAGAAGACATCTTGTTCCATGTTGTTGCAAATACCCCAGCAAGGCTAGCCATTACTTCTTATAAAAGATTAATTGTGCTGATCATTAATTCAACCTCAAGGCTAAAGCTTGTCTGCTGTGAGAACCCCTTGATGTTACTTTTTCACTTCTTCTTTCTCTTTTTGGGTGTACAAAATAGACATAAACCACTGCATGAGTGTATGTCGTTGTGTTTGAGTGAAGGAGTGTGCAAAAATTACTAAAGGCTTGGGGGGTGGCAAATGAAGTACATTTTATTTATACACTGCTCAAAAAAATTAAAGGAACACTTTTTCATCTAAGTATTGCATTAAATCAGTGAAACATGTGGGATACTGATCTGGTCAAGTAAGTAACTGAGGGGCTTTTTAGTCAGTTTCAGCTGCTTTGGTGTTCATAAAATTAACAACAGATGCACTAGAGGGGTAACAATGAGACAACCCCCAAAACAGGAATGAGTTTACAGGTGAAGGCCACTGACATTTCTTTCCTTCCTAATGTTTTCTGTTTTTCCAGGCGATACCTGGACCCTACAGAGGTTCCACAGACAGTCCAACTCCTCCAGGATGAAACATCAATGCGTGCCATTACCAGAAGGTTTGCTGTGTCTCCCAGCACATTCTCAAGCGCATGGAGGAGATTCCAGGAGACAGGCAGTTAGTCTGGGAGAGCTGGACAGGACTGTAGAAGGTCCTCAAACCATCAGCAGGACAGCTATCTGCTCCTTTGTGCAAGGAGGAACAGGATGAGCACTGCAATAGCTCTACAAAATGACCTCCAGCAGACCACTGGTGTGAATGTCTCTGATCAAACAATCAGAAAGAGATGTAATGAGAGTGGTCTGAGGGCCCAGCGTCCTCTAGTGCCCGCTGTGCTCGCTGACTGGCACTGTGGAGCTCGGCTGGCATTTGCCATAGAACACAGGAATTTGCAAGTCCACCACTGGTGCCCTGTGCTTTTCACAGATGAGAGCAGGTTCACCCTGAGCACATGTGACAGACATGAAAGGGTCTGGAGAAGCCGTGGAGAACGTTATGCTGCCTGTAACATTGTTCAGCATGACTGGTTTGGTGGTGGGTCAGTGATGGTGTGGGGAGGCATATCCATGGAGGGACGCACAGACCTCTACAGGCTGGACAATGGCATTCTGACTGCCTTTAGGTATCAGGATGAAATCCTTTGATCCATTGTCAGACCCTACATTGGTGCAGTGGTCCTGGATTCCTTCTGGTGCACGACAATGCCCAGTCTTATGTGGTAAGAGAACTCATGCAGTTCCTGGAGGATGAAGGAACTGATACCATTAGCTGGCCCCCACGCTCACCTGACCTGAATCCAATAGAACACCTTTGGAACATTATGTTTTGTTCCATCTGACACCATCAGGTTGCTCCTCAGACTGTCCAGGAGCTCAGCGATGCCCTGGTCCAGTTCTGGGAGGAGATACCCCAGGACACCATCTGTCGTCTCATTCAGAGCTTGTCCCGGCATCGTCAGTCATGCATACAAGCACATGGAGGCCATACAAACTACTGAATACCATTTTGAGTTGCTGCCAAGGAATTTCAGCAAGATGGACCCGCCTGCCACATCAGTTTTTCACTTTAATTTTGGGGTGTCTTGAATTTAGCCCTCCTGGGGGGTTGATAATTTTCATTCCCATCAAACAATGTGGCACTTTTCATTCCTAACACATTATCCAGTCCACATCAATGTAAATATCCAGTTTGTTTTCCCCGTATTGAAATATGATATATTTTCAAAGTGTTCCTTTAATTTTTTTGAGCAGTGTATATCCCAATTAGACAAATCCCAAATTTGCTATAGAGAGCTTTACAATCTGTACAACCTATGACACACTCTATCCTTATACCTTCAATTTGGCTAAAGACAGACTCCCCTTAAAAGCAACAATTTGACAGAAGGAAGACAGAAAAAAGATCAGGAAAAAATTAAAGGGGTCAGTCTTGAATGACAGTCACACAAGAAAAATTTTGTGCATGCCTGCAGGTACAAATAAAGTGACCTGAACATGAACACAGCAACATCGTAAAATAACTGGACAATCAGGATGATACTGACTGAAAGCACAGAGACACAGAGATCCCTGTCCATGTCCTGATGGAACAGAGCTGTTGGCATGAGGACACCTGCACAATATTAGGCAGGTAGATTGAGAGATTTTCGGATGTTGTTCTGATCTGATCAGTGAGTATGGAGCGTGGATACAGGAGGACATTGCATAAGTGTCCGGGTGGTGGCAAGCAGGCCTGAACCACACAAGCCTAACTTCACCATGACAATCACGCACACTATTCACATCACAAAAAGGGGAAAAGAATCAAATATACATAGGAAATAGACAGTTCATATGTTGCATATCTCAGAGTGTCTCCATTCATTCGTTCATTCATTCATCCATTCACCCGTTCATTCATTCATTCATCCATCCATTAATTCCATTCATCATGGTGGCAGAAGACTATCCAGATGTCCCTCTCTGCAGCAATATTTCCTGTTCTTCCTGGAGAAGCCCAGGACACTCCCAGGCCAGATGTGATGTGTAATCCCTACAGGAAGTTCTGGGTCTAGCTCAGGGTTTCTTCACTGCACATGCCAAAGAACCTTCCTAAGAAAGGCACCTGAGAGATGACCTAATCAGATGTCTGAACCACCTCAGCTGCCTTATTTCAACATGAAAAAGAGTCCATGTCAGGGTGCCTGCTGGGTTCATGCCTGGCTGGGGCATTCTGTCACGGAACAGTGGTGCAAACCCAAGCAGCAGGCAACAGACAGGCAGGTGAAAATAATAAGGTATTTAATATGAATATATATATATATATATATATATATGAACAGAAGGCACTTAAATAGGGAAGCACGAGGAAATAACAGAATGGGTAAACTAATAGAACTAAGGGCGACGGCCTAGGGTTGCGATGGAGGCTAAACTAAACTAAAGATAAGGGGAGAGGAAACTCACAAAATGTCCTGGGAACGGGAGACGAGGTGGGGGGCTTAGCTGGGGAAGCCGGTGGTGGACGTGGCGAGGACTGAAGCAGGCAGAGGAGAGATGCAGAGCGGAGTGGGGGAATTCCGGGGCGAGGAGAGAAGACGGAGCCGGCAGGGTAATCCACAGGGGAGTCAGAGTCCAGGGAGCGACGTGGATGAGACGGCGTGCAGCATGTAGCAGGGGTGACGAGCAGACGAGGTAATCCTTAGATCCAGAGAGCGGTGTGCTCGCGGTGGAATGTGGTGTGTAGTTTGCACTGTGTAGGGAGGTGGACGGAGCAGGCGAGGAAGTCCAGGGGTTTACTGAGTTCAAAAGTGATGCGTGCATGACGGGGAGCTGTCTGCAATGTCCCAGCAGAGAGCTGTAGGCAGAGACAGGCTTTATACGCAGCAGATTGCTCATTGAAGCCAGCTGCGTACCTCCGCAGCCGTTTCTAATTACCCAGAGCAGAGAGTAGGAGAGGGAGGGGCATGACAGAGCTAGGGGAGCAGGAGGGAGTGAACTGCAAGGGGTATTAGAGTTCCTGGTGGATATTATCATTTTTTGCAATGAAAAAGTTCATGAGTGTATTACAGTGGTTGACGAAGTAGAAATGTGGGGGAAGGTGTCCGGTGGGTGCTTGGAGTTATTAATTAGTGAAAACAGAGTCTGAGTGTGTCCATCACCTGCACTGATGAGACCTGCATAATATTGTGATTTGGCTGTGTTGACTGGGTCCTTGAAATGAAGAATATGGTGGTGATACATTTCTTTATGAATAGTTAGATTGGGGTTTTATTGTAGAGTCACTCCAGTTCTCAAGCTTTAGCTTTGAAGAGGTGGAGATGCAGTGTAAACCAGGCAGCAGAGTGAGTGAAAGATACAGTCCAGGGTTCTATGGGAGCAAATTTTAGTGGGAAACCAGTTCATCTGTAGTATGGATGCTGATGGTGGGGAGCATTTCAATGCCTGTGGTGAGAGTTGTCAGGTTAATGTCCTTGATGTTATGAATGGACATAGTACGTGATGGTATTGGAGATGATCAAATTCAGATTGAATGACATAAACAGATGATCTGTTAAGGTTTGTGGAAAAATAAGAACCCAAATCAGAATACACAGAGCGGCACACAAGTGGAAAAATCAGATTTTTATTCAGAGAAACAAATAATGCTCCTTGACACTAAAGCCAGAAACTTACTAAAGGAGGGAGGGGGAAAGGTAGACTCCTGGGGCTCGGCAGTCAGGGAGGCACACACCGGCGCTGACGGCATCCAAGGGTGTATGACTGCTGCCCTGCAGCGGCTCCTCGGCTCATTTGCTTCTGCCCAACAGCAGGAAGGGGGTGGGTCAAACCCTGTCCCTGACATGATCAGAGATGGGGAGATGTGTTAAAGAGCAGTTAGATGGAGATACACCAGAGCAGCAGGCCAGGTCAAGGGTATGACCCCTGGAATGGGTGGGGAAATGTATATGCTGTTGAAAATCAAAACTGTCCAGGCATGATGTGAAATCCATAGTGAGAAAATTATTTATATTGTCCATGTGTATGTTGAAATCACTGAACAGAACAACATTGGAGGAGAGGTCACAGAGGTGGGTGAGGAGGGAGGAGAATTTATCAATAAAGTACTTGTAGGGTTTGGGTGGACAGTAAACAGTGGCTATTAGGGTCGGTTTTGGTCCAGTCACCCATAAAATCACCGATTCGAATGATGAGCATGTTGGAACTGAGAGAGGCAAGACTCTCCACCTTCTCCCGGTGAATTATCGCGAGATCTCCTCCCTGACTGGTGAGACGAGGGTGACAGAGGTAAACAAACCCAGGTGGTGTAGACTCGTTCAGCTGGGAATGACTGGTGTATGTATGTATGTATTATGTATATACAGTGTGTCAGCTCAACTATTTTCACACTGTCTGGTTAGGTGAGCAGACCTGAGCCACGTCTACATGGCAGGGTTTATGAACATGTCCCTAGAGGTGTCTGGAGATAGAATTAATTCGAAACAGTTTCTTCTTTCATTGGGCAAGCAATAATACAACATTCTGTCTTGCAACAGCAACAAGTTAATGAATGTTTAATTAGAAAAGTTTCTCCACTCTGTGCCTGTGGGTTAATTTAAATTTTTTTTTCTGGAAAGTGCACTTATTCCCTATCTACTTTCCAAAAAAAGAAATAAAGATCCATCTGTGACAGCTGATTTTGGGTTTGGAAAGCTGGCACTGGGGTGGCTTTTTCAGTAGCTGGAACAGGATTCTTTTGTGAGTAAACCAGAGCAGAGCCATACACACTGCACCTCTCCCACGATCAGTACACGCACATTGAAAAACAGCTGTATTGCTTATCTCTGTGGGGACCTTCCATTATCTGCTTTCTTTCCTGAGACCAAAAACTAACTACAACTTGAGATGATCATGTGTAGCATTCTCATAAACACATCTATTCACTTCAGCCCCTTGATGACATAGAATATGGAAGATTCGGTTTAGGTGGTAACATGTAATGTGTATTGCAAAATAATGCAATAACAGACGGAATCATAATGGCGTGTCAAAGTGTCCAAATAACAGCTGAGGTTATTATTCATTTCTTAAAGAGTGAAACTGAAACTTCAGGACTCAAAATGAGGATGACAACAATAAACACTGAATATTCAACTACAGCTGATAAACGGTGACTCTATGTGACAGCTTCATGGGAGAACTGAGCTGCTAGTTTTCTGAATCATGGTCTGAACGGTGTCAGGTTTGTTCTCAAACACATTTGGAGCTCATTGGTGAGTCTGGAACAATATTTAGTGTGGATTATGTTCATAGTTGAGAAGCTGGCGTACAGCTGTATGTTGAAACAAACATAGCATGTGCAGGGCTACTTTCTTCTTGGTGTTGATTTGTTTATAACTCCGCCAAGGAACGCGGCGGAGTTATGTGACAATCGGAATACGTTTGTCTGTGAATCTGTCTGTCCGTCTCATAGACTGTATAATAAAGATGGATATAGTGCCTGGCTCCAAAAATGAAGTCTACCTCGAAGTGTCAAAAACTTGCAATATCACAGTGTCCACCAGGAGCTGCCTCCAAAAACCTCCATAGACCCCAATTCCATATGGGAAAAAATACAATTTGATAGATTGCTTGCCATGGCTCAGGATTTTCTTTCTGTTAGCTTTCATGGTCAAAACAAGAGATCAGGTGGCTGATCTCAAAATAAATTGATACTAAATTTTATATAGAATGTTAAAGTTTTGCGGAGCCAGGTTACTTGATTGACAGTGTGGTCGGGAATGATTGACAGGTCCTGTGGAGGAGGTAGCCGAGATGCTCATTCACCATAAACTCTATTCTCGTTTGGATTAACTCTGGTATGAACACTGTTGGTTTATTTATTGGTGGAGCAGCAGGATCTTTTCCACAGATAGTTTTTTTTTTGCCTATTGGTGTCTTTAACCAGTTATCTGCCTTTGGCTGATTCTACCAGGAGACCCTGAAAGGAGTATGATAGTTTGGTAAGTCAGTGTGTGTTTTCTTATTGGTGCCGGTTTTACTGCATTTTATATGCAACTTTAGTGTTTGATATAATGTGTGCCATGTACTCCAGATGTTGGAGGTTATTTCTGTGTATATTGACCAGAGAAAAAAGTTAGCATAGCAAATACTAGCTTTAGCGATGTTGGCCGAGCTAGCTGCTAAGCCTGATTAAAATGAATGTAGCAGCATTAAGCTAACAATGTTTGAGTTGTCTTTTATGTAAACAGCTGAAATGAGTTGTGTTAGTGTAATGTGGTACATTTAGTTGATAAAACAGTGGAGACCCTGGTTCACATTAATGTAATATTTAGAAAACCTAAATGTGATTAAAACAGTAACGTTTAGGTTCTGTGTTGTCAGTAGTCCTGAATATCTGCTGAGTCTCTGATGTTTAACTGGAGAAAACAATAAATCTACTCTCTAGTTGTTAACATTGTTTAATGACTGATTCACATGTTGTAGTACGTATTCCTGCAGTGTAGATTAGAAAAATAACCTCCCAGAATATGATCAAAGTAATGATGAACACTACAGTTATTACATTTAAATTGCACCACAGATAAGCTGGATAATAAAATCCTCTCCTCTAAAGTTAAACTGACTGCAGGCCTTTCTGTCTTTCAGTGCTTGGAAAACTATATATGACAGAGGAAATCTTTCCAGGGATATTTTAAAATGAAGCTCTACTGTTGATGCTGATGCTGTGATGTCTGTCTTCATCTCAGGCATCTCATGTTCACTGTGATGATCTTCTGAGTGAAGCCAACAAAAAGAAAACCTCATCTGGTTGTGAAGGAGACTGAATGGACGACATCCTCAGTGAACCACTTCCTGTGTAGCTTTCACTGATGGAAGCTCAGACCAACTCTTTCAGCTGTTTATTATTCTCTGATCTTCGACTTCACAGGTTGATTTTATCACCTTTGACTTCATCTCTACTGTTGTAGCATAATGATAATACAGAGTATGTTGCTATCATTTATAGCAGATATGCAGCATTTAAACATCAACACATTCAGGTCAAGAGCTTCATTATTTCCTTTACTGCACATTTAAAAACTGCATTATTTAACAACTGTGAACTGTAAAGATGTGAAAACAGATGCAATAAATGGATGGAATAAATAATGTGTTGCTTACAGTGAAGTGTGAATACTGAACAGTCACAAGACAAGTTGTATTATGAAGAGAGGAGCTGAATCTGCAGCATTATTGTTCTTAATGGAAGGATGAGGAGGACATCGGTGCTGCTCTTCCTCACAGTGATAAAGGACAGAAGACTCTTCAGACAACCACAGCTGGATGCTCATGTTCTCTGGAGCTCTCAGTCCATCAGACTTGATGTTCCCAATGATCCAGAACAAGGCTAGACGGAAAAGACACTAAGAATGAGGAAAAGATCTGCAAGGTTCTTTCATTCCAACTGGTGGAGCATTAAATATTAAAGTGAACACATCAGAATGTGAATGGAACACAATAAAGTGTTGTGTTTTGTCCTATTTTTTTTAATCTTATCTAAATGTTTGTTTTTCTGGTTGAGGCCAAAGAATATTTTACTGCCTTAGATCGACAATAAAGTTTATTCTGTTTTATTCTAATGTATCATTAGCATTAACATGAGCTCCACACAGTAATCTGACCATTCACTGTTGTATGAACAGAAGCTTTTAAAATCAGTATGAACCAAAGAACAGAGATATTAACTCAAAACTGAAGTGTTCTTCATTCACAGAACTGAGAGATCAACGTTCATCAGCAACAGAGTTCTGTGGAGAAAGACTTACATATATTCATTTCTATCTGCTGATCATCTACAAACTGGACCTCGAGACAGCAGTTATCAGTCTGTTATGATTGATCCATTATGACTGATCAGCTGTGACCTGCAGGACACTTGGCTACAACTAACAGTTAATTTATGACACTGACGAACCTGATTTAGCATCAGTGTTAACGCAAAGTTAGAAAACGTAACTTGAGATTTACACAGCAATTTTAAAACACGATGTTAAAACATGTTTATTATCAGAGATTACAGTCTGATGTTAACTTACAGTAACTTCAGCTACAGTAATGCAGGCCACTGCTTTTTATGTGATATTGCTCAGTTGTGGAAAAGAGTACAACTAGTTTCAGAGATGACTTTAACACTTAATGGTCGAGTTTAGCTCCATTTTTGGAGGCTAACGTTGTTAGCAGCAGCGTCAGTAAACAGCAGAAGCCAGGAAATGTGGGTGGGACACAGAATCTTTGGCTCTCAGTCAGTCTGACAAATCACTCCTCTTCAGGGCAGCCCTTTGTGAATCTTTTTCTCGTCTCTGACTAGAAGTTACCTGCATCAATTCACTCGACCCATTACATATTTTGGTCACGCAGTTTGGTATCTGCACAACACATGCCTGTGCTCACACAAGGTAATTTTGTATTTATTTAGTTAGTTTGTGGGTCGATCTATATTAAATGGCCAAATTCTTTGTTGCCGTTATTTCTGAATACACAAATTGAGGAATGGCGGAGCATTGCACTCTCTGAGTGCTTTTCTTGTTTGTCTTTTTTTGTCCGTTCTCCTCTCCTCTGCCCCTCACCTGTTTTCTGAACTCAGCTGTGATGTTTAGTGGCTGGAATGCAGAGACCAATTCATTGGCTGAATCGTGTCACGTGGGATTGTTGAACTCGTACCTAATTGGTCTGTGTGTTTCCTGAGCTGATGATCTAATGCCATAAACACTGGAAAAGCTGCGCCTGTAAAATAGAAGCGAACCATCAAACTTAAAATACTTAAAGTGCATTGCCAGAGACATTTCAGGGATTTTGAGTCATTCTGCACTGCAGATGTATTAACTGAATTAAAATTTTATATACACTACTCACAGTAAGGGATATTGTGAGGTCCTCAGTGAATTTCATTCTTAAGGTGTTTGTTTCACTTCAGTGATTTTGGGGATAAGGAGGAAATTGTATTAGGGTGCTAGACACACCTCATTTAGTGTTTTCCACATCATGGTCTCACTGTGTACAGGGCGCCTTACATATTGGGGGCAATACCAAAAAATACAAAAATACAACCCTTTTCAATGTGGCATCAATTTCAACATTGTGGGGGTATAAAAAGCTGCTATTGTCAGTAAGTCATTCCCAGTTCATCATTCAAGCAGCCATGAACACACAACGTCACTTAACAGACGAGCAGCACCACCTGGCCATAGCACGCCTTCAGGTCGGTAGCTGGCAGTCAGATGTTTCTGTGAACTTGGTGTGTCTCAAAGTGTCATCAGCAGACTTGCAGCAAGACTCAGAACTACTGGCAGTGTTGGTGACAGACCCAGGAGTGGAGCCCCACCAGTGATGGACTCAATGATGAGCAGTACCTAAGGACCTATGCACTCAGACACTGTTATGTAACTACCACACAGCTGCAGGCCTGTTTACCAGAAGTGAGGGGTACTAGGGTTTCCAGAAAAACCATTCGGAACCAACTGCACCGCTTTGGCTTGAATGCCAGACGACCGTTGCAGGTGACTCCACGGACACCAAGACACCACCGTGACCGTTTACAGTGGACACAAGACCATGTGACCTGGACAATGCAGCAATGGTCTACCGTCCTGTTCACTGATGAGTGTCGGGTCACCTTGTACAGAAATGATGGTCATCAGCGTTGCTGGAGAAGGCAAGATGAGCGATACACCGAGGTCAACATGGTCCCCAGGGTGGCTTTGGTGGAGGAGGTGCAGCAGTCTGGGCAGGCATCACCAGTCAGCACAAAACAGATTTGGTGATTGTAGATGGATCAGTCACTGCATGTTCTTACCTCAGAGACATCATAGAACCCATCATCATCCCCCAATTCCACCAGAACATCCCCAACTTTCTGTTCATGGATGATGCTCCACCACATGGTGCCAGAATTGTCACAGCTGGACTTCAGGAAGTCAGAGTTCCTCATATGGTATGACCAGCAATGTCTGCTGACCTGAACCCCATAGAATCAGTGACTGGATGCTCGTAGCCCACCCCCATGTGACCTGGCAGAACTGCTGTAGCACTGGTGGAGGAGTGGAACGCATTGCCTCAGAACAACATCATGAGGCTAGTTAGGAGCATGAGACATCGCTGTCAAGTTGTCATTGCTGCAAATGGTGGAAACACCCACTACTGACTTTGTCAATTTTGGTTATTTGGGGCTATCTTTGTTAGTGTCTAAATTGTTGGTGTAATAAATATTGCACTAATAAAAATGGTGTTTCTTCTCATTCATTAATAATAATATCAAAGGGGACCATTACTTATTCCATTAAAACTCAGACAAAATAGGAAAAGCACTCATGTAAATAACAATATCCCTAACTTATTGTGAGTAGTGTTTATAATTTTGCATTTTACTTATTTTTTGTCTTCATGTAGGTGAAAAAGAAGTCACAGAGACAAAGTAAAATTCCACAATAAATGCTGCTGACACATATTTTAACAGAGAGCATTTTACTCTGTTTTGATTGTGTCTCTTTTGTTTGCAGGATGTGAATGTCCTCTAGAACCAGAAAGAGATGGAGCAGGATCTCCTCTGTGCTCCCTGTGAAGAGCATTTCTCCCTGTCTGTTCCCCTCTGGTCCTGTCTGGTCTGTATGATAAAGTATCCAAGCAGGGTCTCTGTCAGTGTGTAAGTGGCCTATGCCCAAGCACCTCTCCTGGGCACAGCAAGGAAAGGCAGGGTGCTCTGGCTGGAGGTCTGATGACTGACGAGAAAGAGAGGAGCCTCTCGATCTGCAGTCACACATTCCACCTCCCTGTAAGTTTACCTCTTGTACTACTTCCATCACTTGGTGAAGTCTCACTCTGTACTTTTTGTTTTTGGTACTGCATTCTTTACTTCCTCCATATCTGTCTGATCATTTTGTTTTCCTCCACATCTTCTATTTCCTCTCTTTACTCATCCTCCTTCATGTGAATATCCACATGGAATCTCATCTCTTTGTGATCACAAAACCCAGAAACACACACACACGCACGCACGCACACGCACACGCACACACCATTACCTCGCTGAGAAAGTGCTGCCAGCCAGTCTGCCTTCTACCATCTATCTGTTGCCGCTCCACAGATGAATTAGATGCTTTTTCATGTCCTTGCCTCCTCCCCCTCTGTAAAGTCAAGAGGTCATAACTTGAGGAGGGGGAGGTGTAGGTCAAGCTATAAAGTCCCCTCCTTTTGTATTCCATCAACTCTGTCCTGAGGCAGATGTGCAGAGTCTGCAGATGTGCCTGGTAGAATGGATACCATATGAAATGCATTTTTAGATGTAAAGGAGATTGACACTCCCCTTTTTTCTCAATTATGGTTAGCAAGAGAAATATGTTTTAGTTTTGGAGGTCTGAATGCCATTAATTGTTTCTCTTCTGCTACAAAAGCTGGTTTTGATCACCTCCTGCAGCACCAAAGTGCCTCTGGCTGGAAGGCTAGCATGATCCCTACAACACTGCTTCTTCTGTGGTTGCATTGGTTTAGTGGTAAAAGCCGTAGGGTGCCAATTTGCAAGACCTGTGTGTCCCTGAAGTGAGGTACTGAAGTCAAGAACTGGATGGCGCTCTCTTCTTTATCTTGAAAGCAAAGTGCAGCACTCCCGTTACGATCTGAGAGCTTCAAATACCATATATGGCTCTCTTAATTCAAAAGGCATAGACTATCACAGTGTGCGTTTGAAATGAGCAGGGCCTGCTGCATTTTAAATGAAGACACTGGGCAGATGGCTTCTATCATTAGAGGTGTTACTGTCCTTATGATTTGCACTTTTCAGTGAAAATACTTCTGACTTCTGTCACATTTCAAGAATGCAGAGTAAAAATGCAGCGAGTAAAGCATGATTCATTTGTTCATCTTGAATTACCTTGCAGGTCATGAAATATTGATTGGAGAGTCAAGGGGACTTGTCTGCACTATTCAAGAGGTAGGATAGGCCATTTGACTTAAATTAGTGCTAAAAGTAAAAGTATTTCATTAATCTTGATTTAAAGGGAGTAAATTTGTGCCTGGCGATTATCTAAATGCTCCTTGAATGTGTTTGCATTGGAGGTACTCAGCAGATATGTGAGAAATACATAACACTAAATTTTGAACCAGTACGATAGTTAATCCTCATTTCAAAATTGTGGACTCGTAGCCTAAACTTACTTATTTCTGTGAGACTGGCTGTAAATCTTTTTCAGCCTGATGACTGCCACTTGTTCATGACGAGGTGCACATTTGATTACTAGCAGAGTGAAACCCCAAACATTGCTGGATAAGGCCCTTATGACAACATAGCCAAGTGGTTTAGGTGCATACCATATGGGTACATATTATATTTTACTGAGCCGCAAATTCCTGGTTCATTTCCCTTGCCTACTCTTTCTCTTTCAATTTATTGTTGATCTTTTCAAAGAAAAGTTAAAAAGACCAAAAGTAGCTCAACTGGTTGAGTGGGTGACCCATAAACAGAGGCTGTAGTCCCCAACCACAGCGGCCATGGATTTGAATCTAGCTCATGGTCTTTTCCTCCAGGTCATTCCCCCATTCTTCTCCCCAGGTTTCTGACACAGTCCTATATAATAAAGCCTTAAAGAGCAGTAAAAAAAAATCTTGGAAAAAAAAGACCAAAAATGAACCAGGAAAAAAAATGTCGCTTTAAAATATTGATGTGTGCACTGGTAAGTGAAAACACACAAAAAACACATTTTAGTTGGCTCAGTTGTTTAGTGACTGATGCAGTGTGATATAGTAGAACCCGAGAATTTGTCATTCTTGGGTTTCTTCCTCACATCTCTCTCTATGACACTGTAACAAACTGATTTTAAAATTCTTACATTGTTCACATCTAAATCACTGACTATAAGGTAACATGATACTCCCTCTTCAGCTCATCAATCCAACAATTGCACTCACTTTCCATATTGACTGGTACATGCAGCTACTTCTGTCATGACTTCTGGGAACAAAAGCTGGTGTGTCTTCAGTCTAAAAGTGCATACCAGTAAGCACACTTATGCAATTTGTTAGATTAGAACATTCTTGAAGAGATCAAATTATGATGTCTTCCTAAAATTAACCAGGGAGTTTTGGTTCCAAATAAACCAAACAGCAACTGAAAATGAAAGAGAAGAGTGGGTGACAAATGAAATGAACTATTAAAAGTGAGACTTAAAAAAGCAGAAGAGTCTCTGACAAAACAACAGTATTTCATGCACTATGAACAACAAGTTGTAGTGAAGCAATTTTGACAAAAGTTATGCCAGACAACTGAGTCGGATAATCTTTGAAACAAAAAATCTTGTATTGAGCTCCCAACCAGTGTGGAGATTACCTACCAACAGCGGCCCAAGGACTGAAAATCATGAAGTGACGACAGGGTGTTGTGTGATGTGCTGAATGAAGTCTGAGTAAGACAAAGGTGCCAACTTGCGATGCACAGGACTTCAGTGGTCCTGCTAAAACCAAATACCACAGGGCACCCACAGAAATGCTAGAGTCCAGGGGCCTCATTTATAAAGCTTGCGTACGCACAAAACAGGGCTATTCATTTTCTACGCAAAGGTTGTGATTTATAAAAACAAACTTGGCGTGAGAATGTGCGCACCGGCGCACCAACCTTGATTCTTGATGCTTCTTTACGCACAAAACAGGGCGTAAATCACAAACTTTGCGTAGAAAGTGGCGTACGCTGTGTTCGTTGTGATTTCTAAAACAAACTTGGCGTGAGAATGTGCACACCGGTGCGCCAACTTTGATGCTTGCTTAAGCACATTTTGGAGACAGAGGGAACGGCAGTGCCGGAGGATGAAGTGGTGAATTGAAACCAGATTGATCTCAAACCTTTATTGTTATCACATATTAGACTTGTAGAGCCGGATAATCATAAACCCTCATTGTTGTAGATGTTCATATAGTGCGTCATTCGGCTGACGACTGTATTTGCAGAACTATGTTCATATATTAACAGGAGCGGATTGAACGTTATTTCATTCAGTCGTTTGACCGAAGGGCCGGTATCTGGGGCCGGTGCGGTGATCTTTATTAAATAATTTTGTTTACTGATCACCCAGTGCCTGTATGGCTCATCCATTTGTAGGGGTGGTCTCCGACGCAGTGGCTCGGGTTCGGTTCCTGCCCGCGGCACTTTTATGCATGTCTTCCCCAGACTCTTCTCCCCATTTCCTGTCACTCTTCACTGCAACTATCACAGTAAAAAGGCAAAAAAAGTAAAGAATTTTGTTTATTTAGCCATATGTGGCCGAATGGGATGAGCGTCCAACCATTAATCAGCCCTGTACAGGCACGCAGGCACACATGCTTCACACCACAACTCCCGAGTGAAAATGAATTTCTCTATGTGAACCGAAAAAATGCACATTCAATCAGTGTACAAATTATTTGTACATCGGACATGATCATAGTAAATTTAGTGGCAGGGTGGCCTGGGTCACACATGATTCATTCATCCTGACGCACAGCAGTGAAAAGACTGCCGGCCGGCGCTGCGTGAAATGCCGTGGATCAGCAGCTTATTTATATACAGATACATTCATGAGTTACTTTGCATTGACCATTCATGGTAAAATGTGGGTGTGTTGTGGGCGGAATGTGAGGTGGATCCAGCTGTGCAATCTTCCAGCTGGTGTGTGATTTATCAAGAAATTGCATGCAGCTGTGCTTATGCACAGTTTTATAAATCATGGGCGAGGGGCATACGCCCTTTTCGTATTTTCGGCGTACGCAAACTTTAGTATGGATCCTACGCAATGTTTTATAAATGAGGCCCCAGGTCTTAGCTAGTCAGGGCTGTTTTAGTAGCATGTGAAGGACCAGTGGCATATTAGACAGGCTTGTTTTGGCCCAATCGTGTATTTATTAGGTCTTTGTTTTGAAATAAATAAACATGGCACAGAACGTGCTATTTATGTAAATTATTCAAAAGATTATAGTAAATGGCAGGTATGCTCATTAATATGATAAAAAAAAACAAGAAAAGAAAGAAACAAAAATACATAGGTGAAAACTGAATGGACATATTGCTACTAAAGCCTTTCTCTCATTCTCCATGGGTTTATTTATTTATTTATTTAAAAGGATCCCCATTAGCTGATGCCAACAGGTTCATTTCAGGGTTGCCCTCATGGCTGAAGTATGCAAACACAATAAAGCAGAAAAGGTCCTAAATTCTCCAACATTCCTCTGTTGAATTACCCGTGAAGCATGAGATCTGCATCACTGTGTGTATCCACCTATCTATCCATGCCAATCTGCCCAGGCAGAAACAGTAGCTGCAACAGCAGATGTGGTCTCCACCTCATCTGTCACATTCTTCATGATGGAAGCAGCATGTTACAGTAAACTCAATCATGCAGGAAAGCACTGAAATACAGAGTATTATGTATGTGAAATGCTGTGCATTGCATAGTGATTGTATCACTTTGCATTTCAAGCAGCGGGCATTGCATTTCCCACTAACTGCATGCACCTCATTTGCAGAAAGTTGAGGTCTTGTTTACTCTATGCAAATGAGGCGCAACAATCAGAGATCCGATGCCTTGTTAAACTTTTGTAAAACCTTTAAGCTATCCATTATTGAGCTAATATGAGGACAGATTCACAAACAGCATAGATTTTTTTCTTGCTTCAAATGTTTTCAGAAATTCAACTTCTCTGACAGATACCAGTTCATCAGCATAAACAACTGTAAATCCTCCACTGCTCACCTCTCTCAAGGTATTCCTCAAGACTCAGTTCTCAGCCCCCTCTTCAACCTCTAGATGCACCCTCTTGGCCACTTAATCCGCCATCATGAACTCCAGTTTCATTGTTTTGTTGATGACATCCACTAGGTGGTCACAGGACAGGCGCTGTACCTTTAGTCTCGTAGAGGCATTGAACCAACATGGCAGCTCGGTCGCAAACCCCCTCTTTTATTCAGAAAACAGTTTATAAAAACGTATTTCTGAAAACATCAGAGGTGAGAAATAGCTATGCAGTTGCTGAATAGGTCCTCATTTTAGTTCAACAATGACTAGAGGTTTTAAGTTTTACAAGGTTTCAGACCTCCACTTGACGTGCCTCATTTACATAAAGTTAAAATTTTTAATACTTTTTGCAAATGAGGTGTGGGCAGCTAGCAAGCAACAAGATGCCCTGTTGTTCAACCCTAACAGAATGCAGTGTGGGGCATTTCACATTGGCAATGAATGGGAAGCATTAAATTGATGGACCTTGTGGACACCTACCATGAGAGTGAGGGGAGATTCATCACTAGACAATGACAACTTTCTCCTAATGTACAAACATGATCACATGTTTGGTCCTGGACTTCAGCATGCAAAACTGCAGTGAGATTTATTCACTATTTTAATCCTATTGGTCAAGTAGCGTCAGGATATAAAGTAATCAACCCATCAGCTGTAGTAGATTTCCAAGTTTTAAAGCTTGCCATCAAATATCAACATCAGTAGGTTTACAGAAAAATTTGTGAGCTTCTTGTTCTTTTATGCCCCTGATAACAAAATACAAATGAAGCAGTCTTTCTTGAATTATATGTAATAGTTCTCAGGTTGTGAATCAGGGTATCCCTGCCGTGTAACTGTAAGTCAAACTTTTACATCAGTCTACTCACTCAATGGCTCAGAACCTGAGAGAGTATTTGTGATATGAACTGATGAGCCTCAACATCAACACCCCCAATAGGCAAAATGATGTCTTGATTGATCATCTTGTTATAATGCAATGTTCTTCTGTGGAACCTTGGTTTTGGCATTCATGTAGATACTGCTTTTACTTGCAACACCAACCTTAATATTGTTGTACAACCCTTCATGGTAAACAGATGCCTCTAGGAAGATGAAAAAGGTCTACAAGCATTGTCCCGGCCTCCAAACCTCTTCAAATCACAATCCGTTTCCACATCTATGGGATCCCCCAGAAAGAGCCCAGTCTAAGACCTTGTGAGGCTCCATCCTGAAATCCCCCAAATGACAACATACAGGTGTCACATGCCACATGACACCCCCAGAGGTCTTGTGTTCATGCCCCAATAGGTCAGAGCTGAATTGGCAGCATGAGGGTGACCTACACAATATTATGTCTCTAGTTTTAATGTTGAGGTTGATCAATGTATAAGATTTCAGTTTGATTTATAGGCAGTCAGGATTTGGTGTGGAGAGGACAATTCCCATCCAAAGGGTCCTCATGTGGCAGATAGAGTGATGGCCTTCAGATATGAAGGTTAGCTGCAAAAGCAGCATTGCAGAATGCCCTTTGGCAAGGCAAAGCACCCACCTGCCATCCATGCAGGGTTATGCAAAGATCAATTTGGGGAACAGGAATGGTGATAGCATTGGTAGGTGAACATCAATAGACAGCTGTTTCAGTTACTAATGTCTGTTTGCTAAGTGGACAAACTGTTGAAAGTCAATGGTTTGGAAAGTCTGCCTCCTTCAGTGGGGAACTGCTCCTATGATAGTCTTGCCAAGTCATCACAGTATCTCTGCTACCATAAATACATTTGCAGGATTGATTGTGCCTTTCAGATGGTTTTTCCACACACAGCTTTTGGTTGCGATCTCCTGAAAACCCTTTGGCTAATACTCATTCTAGTGTCCTGCTAAATCAAGGCTGTGTTTGACCTGACAGCAGCAAAATTATCAAGCATTACAAAGAACCCAATCTATTTTTTACTGCAACTGAAAATAATGTTAAAGTGGAAAATGAATATATCTCTCTACATAAGTACACATACTCATGACTGTGGCAAAACCACTGTACATCTTTTCTGATCATTTCCATATTTTCTGTTTAGTGAAAGTTTATCTTCTCCCTGCCTGGTTGCCCACATTACTGTAGCAGCCAGACAGCAGCTACGATTACTACATTTCCTTTGAGATGCAGGTTCATGTTTTGTCATATGCTGTCAGATAATGTGAGGGTCTCTCTCACACTGCTCATACCTTTCATCTCTCTCCCCTCACTTTAAAATGAGCAGGTAGAAATACAGATTTACAACACAAAGGGAGATACTCTAAAGTACACGCACAAACACACCCACAAACTCCTCCTCACCATCATTAAGACCATGATGTAAGCTGTGGCAAGGCAGCTCACAGGCCTGATAACACCAGACATAATCACTTCTGATCCCTGAGCTCTCCTTCTTTCACTCTCTCACTTACACCTCCCACCACAATAACACACACACACCAACTGTCGCTCCTCCTTTACAACCACCTTTCCAAAAATCCCTAAAGAAGGGCTTCAAAAGGCAAATGAGTCTTTTCTGTGTGTGTCCAAGCACAAGTTGGCATCAGCTTTTGCAGCGTGTTGCATCAGCACACATGTAAACACACTGTGATCCATCCAGAGAGGAGTGGGGGAGGGGAGCAGACTAGGCGGTGCTGTTTGTCACAAACACAGTCATGTGACCCAGGGATCCCTACATCCTTTTGGGGTGGAGTTACCTGTAACTGAATGCCACACCTGGTGCTGCTAGCTGCTTGTGCTCTGATTACTTTGTTTTTAATTTTAGGCTCAGTGTATGATTCAGTGTTGTCTAGCTTCTGTCTTCTTGGCTCTGAGATCTCAGTGAATACTGTACAATTTCTTTGCAACCAAAAGAGACCATGTAAACCATTAACATATATATATGTAATTTGTCATTTGAAACTGGTTCATTTCCAAATAAAATGAACATTGCCAAAGTCATTCTGCTGTACAAAACTGGGAGCAAACATCATTTTACCAATTAGAGACCTGTCTTCTTACTTCCACAGTTCTCTAAAATACCAGAAAACCTCTTCAATAGACTAGATACCTTTACAGAAAAACACAAATTGCTCTCTGATTGTCAGTATGGCTTCAGACCAAACCGGTCAACATAACTGGCATTGTTGGAAGCCACTGAATAAATTGTAAATGCAATAGAACAAAAGAAATATACAGTGGGGAAATTTATTGACATAAAGAAAGACTTTGACACAATAAACTACAAAAACTTAGTAAAAAAGCTGGAAAGATATGGCATCAGTGGTATTGTGTCAGACTGGATTAAAATCTATCTACAGAAGAGACAACAAATGGTTAAATTGGGCAATGCTTATTCAACAAGTTTGGATATTGTTTGTGGTTTCCCCCACAGGTTCTGAAAATGGTGTTGCCTGCCAATGACATGAACACTTTCTGTTCAGGGGAGAGTTTAAAAGATTTACTGAAAAAAGTCACTAAAGAAATGAATACACTGAAAATATGGTTAGACAGAAATAAACTATCACTAAACTTAACTAAAACAAAAATTAGATAATTTACTCATAATAATACTCATTAACTATTCTTCAAAAAAGAGCAATACAGGTTATTCACAATGTTGGCCATCAGGATCATACTCACTCGCTCTTCAGTCAAAATTATTAAAATTTACAGAAATAATGAAATTCCGAAGAGCACAAATCATGTTCAAAACTAAAAACAATGCTTTGTCACAAAATATACAGTAATTGTTTAGGGAATAACCGAAGATTGCCAGTAATTTGAAGAGGTAAATTTTAAAGTGTTCACACCAATGCATCATTTGCGACATATTACAGCAAATTCTGAAGAAAAAAAAATTATTAAAAAGCCAGAGAGCCCACTTTGTCACTAAACTGTAGTTTCTCCTAACATGTTTGTCTCATTAAGAGGAGAATACAACTTCAAAATAAAGAAAGTAAATACAAACAGAAAAAGATTTTGTATTTTATTCTGTGTTGTAAAACTCTTGAACAGTTTGGGTGAAGAGATAACACAATGTCCAAACATGCAGCAATTTAAAACTTAATACAAAGATAATGTTTTCACAGAATACAGGGATGAAGTGCAGCTGTGACAGTCACTGGTTGTGCACAGATTACTGTTAATAGTTATGTATTTATTTCATGATTTGTTTTCTTTATTTATTAATGCGTATTATTAGTTGTTTTGTTTTATGTTGAAATGTCCAAAATAAACTTTCAAAAACAACAACAAAAAACATAATCTAGAGATGGAATTCAAATTCAGTCTCATTTTTTCTAAACAACAATTTTAATATAATCATAATGTAAAATAATTTGAATTGTATTTAGCAATGTCTGCTATGTACGCTTCTAAGTACTGTGGCTGCCAACCCAACAAGACAAACTGCTGGTCAGCTCTGAATACTCCAGAGGATCCAATTATAATTATCTAAGTATTTATGTGACGTACTTTGCATGGGCAGTTTTGACTAGATATCCAGTAACTACCTGTTAGTCACAGCTGAAACAGCTATATAGCCTGTACCGCTGCATGGTGCTGCCTGACCAGCTGACTGTTCTGTTGGTTCATTACCTTCCTGAGTATGAAAATACTACAGAGCAGCATTTTTTTTTTTGTTTCTGTGGACTGACACTGATTTGCTAATCTCATTACCAAATGACAGTCAATAGTTGTAGATAGAATGAACAATGATTGGCTACAGCTGTCACGGGAAGTCAAAGACTGTAAGTGCAGAGAGCGAAGACATAGGAGACCAGCATATTCAGACAATAACCGATTTATTTGCAATATAAACATAAACAGACACATGGTGTAGGGAAGAGGAATTGAACTCACGAGGGCACACAGGACTTCTCCCACAGAAGACAACTTGCAACAGGAGGGGGAATTACACGACGCAGGACCAGAGACTAAGTTTGTGAGATTTCAGACAACAATACAACACCGATACAGACCTAATTTTACTAGAGCAAAAATATAGAGGCACAAAGCTAACCAGGACTGAGTAATACCAGGCTAGGAAAGACTAGGACAGATCAGGAATAAAGAAACATGCATACAGTGTGGTAACAAAATGCTCGATGTGATAACTGATTTTGCAAACAAACACACACAGTACAGAATGCTGACATGGCGTACCACTACTCTGGTGAGACGTGGCAGCTAACACATGGATTTTAATATTAACAAGACAAAAGCACTACATGCAGGATCTGACATACTACAAGCCCAAGAGTGAAACTAAAAGTTAGTTGCAGCCTGACTGGGAGAATAGTTGAGGGAATACAGGTGGAGGAGGTACACCCCTGTCGAAAGTTTTGAGACACTTTCTCATTCAAATAAATTAGAACCTGTCTCAAAACTTTTGACATGGGGTGTATGTAGTGTGGCAGGAATGGCCACTCCGACAGGTGCAGGAGTCAGGTAGGGAAATCCATGGAGGTAACAGGTGTTTTATTGGTCTGGGCAGGAAAGACAGGAGCTTAGGCTTCAGCAGGAGGTGCAGGATATTGAGATGCTGATGTGGTGTCCAGTGGTCTGAGCTCAGCTAATATGGTGAGAGGTGATAGTTTGAGTGAAAATCTGAGGAAGGAGCAGGTGCTTACCTGCTCCTTCCTCATTTCTCTGATGTTTCTGCTTTGATGTCAGCATCCTTATTATCACCTGCAGACAAATTTAATACGTTTGCAATGTTAACATACTGCATGGGACCAGACAGCAAAGCCTTTTTGTTTATTTGGCATTTCTCTATTTCACTGGCTGAGGGTTTTCTCTTTCTATCCATGTTTCAACAACTAGTGGTAGATATCAGTGTTGGATACTAACTGCCGAAATGTAAGTGCTGCAGCCTCACTGTGTACAACACTTAATAGCGTTGCACCTTTGAAAAAGAAAGTTATATCTCAGAGAGGACCTGATCCTTGGTATAATTCCCAGCTGCAGACTTTAAAACAGGGATCCCAAAAGCTGGAAAGGAAGTGGTATTCCACGAGTTTAGAGGAAGTTTATGTAGCTTGGAAAAATAGTCTAGTAATTTATTAAAAAGCTCTTCGTAATGCCAGGACAACATATTGTTCATCTTTAAAAGAGGAAAACAAGAACAACCCCAGGTTTCTCTTCAGCTCTGTATCCAGGCTGACAAAGACTCAGAGCTCTGTTGAACCTTGTATTCCTTTAGCTTTGAGCTGTAATGACTTCATGAGCTTTTTCACAGATAAAATTGTTATGATTAAAGAAAAAAAAAACCCTATAAGCTTCAGTCAATTTTCGCCTGAAATTTCTACTGAAGATGTACGGAAAGTAAATTGAATGCTGTTCTTGAACTGTTTGGAGTACATGCATGGTTGTGGTCTCATTTGAAACCTGACAACCTGAATTTTCACCCAGTGCAGTCAGCATTATTCTAAGTGCTACTGGCACAGAGTATTTTATGTTGGAACACATTGAATTAGGATGAATTTTTTTACACCTAAATTATTTGTCAATTTTGGACACCCTCTGTATACCCTCTGCACAATGGTATATGTTCGTGTTTCAGTCCGTTTTCACTTTATTTTCACTCCAAAAACTCATAAAGAACTCAAAAAAGCACTTCAGAGCAGCTCCAGTGTGGATCAGACACACAGACTGAGAGGGACAGAGAGAGGCTGCAGCTGCAGCAGCCCGGATCAGAGGTGTGAACTCACACTATCTTGCTAACAGAGCCTGTTCATCCTGTTCTGCTATTCAGCAGGCTCATTGGCTACAAGGCCTGTCAGTCAAAAGTTTCCTCCGACGTGATTTGCTCAGAAGTTACAAAGGAAATGGGGTTGTCCAGATCTGTCAGTCTCGGCAACGGTTGGCTGTTTAGCCGTAGAAGGCCGACCAGAGTCACTTGATTGGTTGAAATGTGTGTAAACCAAAAGGTTAGAGTTCAGCCGCCATTTTGACTGTGAAACAGCAGCGATATCTGTATTGTTCATAAAAATATGGACAGAAATACAGTGAATATGAAACGCGCAGCGCCACCATGCGCCGCGTGCGCGCGCACGAAGACGAGCTATTTGTGGATTGTTTACTTATTTCAAGACATGTTTTGGACAAACTATTATACTGGCTTGTTTTGTCTGGATGCCTAAGCTTGGATTCTGGCTGGTTTTTGTGGATTACTTTCATCTGTGACCAGTTTATAAGCCTTCAAAGGTGAGTTCTGCTGTTGCTGATTTGTTGTTTTGTTGGACAAATGTGTTTATATTACCCGCTGTGGTAATCACATCTGAAAGTGGTTTATACCAGCAGATTCATGAGAATCTAAGCTTTCCATGGGTGTATAGTGTTTCTATCATCGAGTTTGCAGCCCTGAGTATTTAGTAAAATGCTTATGCAGATCTCAAAGTGTCCCGCGGGCGGGACACTGAAGCGCAACTGGGCCCTTCCTACAAATTTCACAGATGCATCATCAAGTACAGTTGCTTTAGAATTGGCTGTAAGACCTGATGGACATATAGAATTCTTCACTCCTATACATCTCTTTGAACTAATTTCAACAGTTTCTACATCCAAATCATCGACATGTCTTTTAGATCCTATCCTAACTAGACTGTTCAAGGAGACTTTACCTTTAATTAATTCTTCAATGTTAGATCTGATTTATCTCTCTCTAGTAACAGGCTATGTACCACAGGCTTTTAAGGTTGCTATAATCAAACCTTTGCTTAAAAAGCCTACTCTCGATCCAGATGTTTAGACTGATATCCAACCTCTCCTTTCTCTCTAAAATTCTGGAGAGAACAGTTGCAAATCAATTATGTGAACATTTACAAAGGAATAGCTTGTTTGAAGAGTTTCAGTCAGGTTTCAGGCTGCATCATACGGTGCCTTGCGAAGGTATTCACCCCCCTTGACATTTGTCATTATTGTTTCCTTACAACCTGAAATTAAAATAAATTGTTTGAAGGTTTACATAATTTAATATACAGAACACGTCTAAATTTGAAGATGTGATTTTTTTTTATTGTGAAGCAAACAAAAATTAGGACAAAATAACAGAAAACCATATCCTGTCAGACTTGCAGTCAGGTTTCAGAACTGGCCATATGTACATCACTGCCATCCTAAAGTCCATGATGACATTTTTACCGCTACGGACAACAAGCAAGCCTGCATAGCCACTTTCATAGACCTGGCCAAGGCCTTTGACTCAGTAGACCACACAATCCATCTGCAAAGGCTCTCTAGCATTGGCCTGTCCTCAAGATGTATTAACTGGCTTGCCAGCTACACTCAACAAAAACACTTTTGTTTTTGCTCCCATTTTTTATGAGATGAACTCAAAGATCGAAAACTTTTTCCACATACACAATATCACCATTTCTCTCTGTGCCACCTAATCGCTAGAAGGCGCTGTAGTTTTTCGAGCCTTGTGCTTCCGCTTTCCGTTTCCAGTTGTAGTCTTTATTTGGTTTTGGAGTTTTATTATTTCCTGTCAATAAAGTCTTGTGTTATGTTCAAGGCCGGCTTGTTCATCCCCTGCACCTGAGCCAATCCCAGCAAACCGTGACATTACAATCCAGCCAAAACATGAGCTCAGCGGGGAATGAAACGACCTCAGACGAGGCCCCTGGAATGTCACTTAAAGAGGTTCTTACAAGCATTGAGACTATCTTAAATCGGCATGAGGAGACACTCCGCTCCCTTTCCACAAGTAACTCCGCCTTGTACAAACAGGTAGCTTCACTTACTGAGAGGGTTAATTGGCTTACCAACTGCGTAGCTTCGGCCGTGAACACCTAGTCAGACAAAGAACCTCATGCGCCCACTCCCGAGCGATATGACGGGGATTTTGGGACTTGTCAGGCATTTTTAACACAAGTGTTGCTAGTTTTCAAACTACAGCCGTCTTCTTACTCTTCAGACTGATCCCGTATAGCCTATGTAATAGGTCTGTTAACAGTTGATGCTCGGGACTGGGGAACGGCGATTTGGAAACGCCAGGGACCGCTTTGTGATTCCTACGCCAAGTTTGTGGAGGAAATGCAGAGAAACTTTGACTACCCTGTCAGTGGTCGGGACGCAGCCACCCACTTAGGAACCATTCAGCAGGGATCCCGGAGCGTAGCGGAGTATGCCCGGGAGTTCCGGACTCTAGCAGCCGAGGTAGACTGGAATGACTCAGCTCTCAGAAATGCCTTTTACCGTAGAAGGATAACTTAACTCTCAGGGATGAACCTGCAGCTTTGGAACAATGGATTGCTCTCGCTATCAAACTTGATACCCGAATCCGCGAGAGACGGAGAGAGAGGAAGGGCCACCCTTCGCCGGGGCAGAACCCTCCCGGAACCATCAGAGGGCTCAAGCCATCGGATACCGTCGCGGAGGAACTGGAACTGATGCAGTTGGATCGACCCAAACTTTCCGACAAGGAAAAGGAGCATCGCAGAGAGGGCCGGCTCTGCCTTTTTTGTGGTGAGTCGGGTCACTTTGTCGCTGCCTGCCCTCGGTGTCCGGCAAAAGGGAGGACTCACCAGTAGCAGGGGAGTTTCTGGTGGGTCGAGTTGCTTCATCTCCCCCGCAATGTCTCCAGGTGATGACTATGCTTCGCTGGAGATCCGTCTCCCTACCAGTAGCTGCTTTGGTGGACTCTGGTGCCAAAGGGAGCTTCTTGGATGCGAACGTGGTAAGACAGCTTGACATCCCTACTATTCCCCTTGATCAACCACTAACTGCTTGCTCCCTGAATGGAATTTGTTTAGCAAAAGTATTACGAAGAACTGTACCTTTTGAATTGTTGACGGCAGGTAATCATCGTGTACTGATGTTGTTTTGTGTTATTCCACATTCTGACCCCCCCATGGTATTGGGTTATCCGTGGTTGGTGCAGCATAACCCACAATTAGACTGGCAGCGGGGGGAGATTTTATCTTGGAGCCCTGTCTGCCACCAGAGTTGTTTAGTTTCAGCACTTACTCCACCTGGTACTGAGACTCAGAAAGAGACTGAACCAGTTAATTTAGAGACAGTTCCCCCTCAGTACCATGAATTGGTGGTTGTTTTTAGTAAATTGAAGGCCTTGTCTCTCCCCCCTACCGTCCTTATGACTGTTCCATTGAACTGCTAGATGATGCTACACTGCCCTCCAGCTGCCTGTATAGCCTGTCAAAACCAGAGCAGGCGGCCACGGAGAGCTATATCCACAACTCTCTAGCTGTTGGAATAATACGGCCTTCCTCCTCCCCTGTCGGGGCGGGGGGGGGGGGGTTGTTGACCAAAAGGACGGTACCTCTGGACCCTGCATTGACTTCAGGGGGCTTAACAAGATCACCATTAGGAACTCTTACCCGTTACCTCTGATGGATTCAGCTTTTATATCACTCGAGGGAGCCAGGGTCTTTACCAAATTGGATCTCAGGAATGCTTACCACCTGGTTGGGATAAAGAAGGGGGACGAGTGGAAAACCGCGTTTAATACGCCATTAGGTCATTTCGAGTACCTGGTGATGCCATTCAGGCTCACCAACACCCCTGTTGTGTTCCAGAATCTCATTAATGATGTTCTAAGAGACATGATTAATCGCTGGGTATTTTTGTACCTCAACAACATTCTGATTCATTCACAGATCCTAGAGGAGCATGTCAGTCATGTGCACAGTGTCCTGGAAAGGCTCCTGAAGAATCGTCATATTTACAAACATCTATACTTGCAGGTTACAGTTTATTTCAAGTGGAATTGTCCAGGCCATCCTACACCAACTCTATGCAGATCCCCCAGGCAACCCACGGTCTGCATGCTGCACCCAGCAACTCCCAGCGATGAAAGAAGCACTTTAAGAGCATTAGGGGAGAATCAGACATTGACCAAGAGAACTACACATTGGGTTCACCAACCATATTACACAAACCAGGGTTCTGCCAGACACTACGACTGTAAAAATAAAAACAACTGTGGTCAGCATTCTTCACCAATTCATGCAGTCTGCAGCACTTCCCCCCCCCCCTTCACGGGACTGATGCTGCTGGGCCTAGGCTTAAGCAGACTGACGAACCGACGAACCTCTGCTTCCCAGTAATATGAACACACTTTACCACAAAGAGGGGAGGGCTGGCTCTTCCTTGCCCTGATATACTGTGACACATCTCTCTTCATACCAAAAGGCCAAAAGAAGTACTTTCTGATGTAACAGAACTGAATGTTTACTGGGCTTATATGGAAACAAAATCTTTAGCTTAGGTTAAGGAGTAGGACCACACCTCAAGCTACATTACACGCACTCCTACAATTCTACAATTCTACAATTTAATTTAGCAGACGCTTTTGTCCAAAGCGACGAACAACACAAGCAAGAATTCAGACATAAGGAAAAACCTGTAGTAAGTGCAAAAAGTGCTTCAAGTGCGATTGGTCAAAGGTGTTGCCATCAAGTTGCAGAAGAATTGCCACCCCCCCCCCCATTTGTCAGCGCTAAATAAATGCTGGGTTTTGGACCACCTACTTATTCTACCCCTAAGGTGGAGTCAGATTAAGTGCCAAGGTGTTCTCTAAACAATTGAGTCTTCAATTGTCTCTTAAAAGTAGAAAGGGACTCAGCAGAACGCACAGAGTTTGGTAGATTGTTCCACCATTTGGGAACAACAGAGGAAAAGAGTCTGGCTAGAGATTTCGAGCCGTGCTGGGCTGGATGCACCAGGCGTCTCTCACATGCAGAGCGAAGTGGGCGTGAAGGGGAGTAGACCTGGATCAGGGAATCCAGGTAGGCTGGGGACGTTCTTGTAAATGTTTTGTAAGCCAGGAGGAGAGTTTTGAATTTGATTCTGGCTGCAACTGGAAGCCAGTGAAGAGAGATGAACAGGGGAGTGACATGAGCTCTTTTGGGCTGGTTGAAGACCAGACGTGCTGCTGCATTCTGGATCATCTGTAGAGGTTTGACTGTACATGCAGGGAGACCTGCCAGAAGAGAGTTGCAGTAGTCAATGCATGACATCACAAGAGCCTGAACCAGAAGTTGTGTGGCCTGTTGGGTCAGGAAGGGTCTGATCTTCCTGATGTTGTAGAGGGCATAACGACAAGATCGAGAAACTGAGGCCACGTGAACCTTAAAGGTCAGCTGGTCATCAATCATGACACCCAGGTTTCTGGCTGAGTTTGTGGGCACCAGTAGGCTCGAGTGAAGTTGGACACTGATCTGAGGCTGAACAGAAGGACAAGCTGGAAAGACCATGAGTTCAGTCTTAGACAGATTCAGCTGAAGGTGCCGTTCCTTCATCCATGTGGAGATATCAGCCAGACATGCTGATAGCCGAGCTGAAACTGTTGTGTCGTCAGGTGGAAAAGAGAGGAAAAGCTGAGTGTCGTCAGCATAACAGTGGTAGGAGAAGCCATGGGAGCGGATCACTGCACCAAGTGAGGTGGTGTACAGAGAGAAGAGTAGGAGACCAAGCACTGACCCCTGAGGAACCCCAGTTGATAGGTCATGTGACCTTGACACCTCCCCTCGCCATGACACTCTGAAGGATCTGCCTGTGAGGTAGGACTTGAACCACAACAGGACAGAACCTGAGATGCCGAGCTCAGAGAGTGTGGAGAGGAGGATTTGATGGTTCACGGTGTCAAAGGCAGCAGATAAGTCCAGCAGCAGTAGGACAGAGGACTGACCAGCAGCTCTCGCCAGCCGCAGAGATTCTGTGACTGATAGGAGTGCAGTCTCAGTGGAGTGGTCGCACCTGAAGCCTGACTGAAAAGGGTCAAGTTGGTTGTTGTTCCGCAGATGTTCAGAGACTTGGTTAAATACTGAGCGCTCCAGTATTTTTGACAGGAATGGTAGAAGTGAGACTGGTCTGTAGTTTTCAACCTGGGCTGGGTTGAGATGAGGCTTTTTGAGCAGTGGGGTGACGCGGGCTTGTTTAAAAGTAGCAGGAAAAATGCCAGTTTCCAGGGAGGAGTTGACAATGTGCGTGACTGCAGGTTTGATTGTGGGCAAGATGGTCTGCAGGATGCTAGTGGGTATTGGATCAAGAGGACAAGTTGTAGGTTTTGAGCTCAGAAGAAGCCTGGAGACCTCATCCTCGCTCAGAGGAGCAAAAGAGCAGAGTGAAGGAGCAGTAGTGGGTTTGAGCTGACTGGTCTGGTCAGGCTCTGAGAACTGGTTGCTGATTGCAGCCACCTTTTCAGTGAAAAAGGAGGCAAACATGTCTGGAGTCAGCTCAGTGGACGGCTGAGCAGCTGAAGGAGAAAGCAAGGAGTTGAACGCCATAAACAGTTTTCTGGAATCAGAAGCCACACAGATCTTGTTCTGATAAAAAGTTTTCTTTGCGGACTGCAAGCAGGAGGTAAAGGAAGCAAGTTTCTGTTTGTATGAGGACAAATCAGCAGGTTTTTGGGATTTACGCCACTTTCTTTCTGCTGCCCTGAGTCCAGCTCTTTGTTCTCTCAGAACTTCAGAGAGCCACGGACTTGGTTGTTTATTCTTGGACACCAGGGGGAGAGTTTGTCCAAAGAGGATGCCAGAGAGGAACAGAGTGTTTCAGTAGCCTCATTAACAGGAAGGGAGGAGAAGTGTGAGAGGTCAGGCATGACAGAGCTCACCTCCTCAGACAGCTGAGTTGCTGTGAGGGACTTCAGGTTTCTGCGGAAGGAGACCATCTGTGTTGGTGACTGCAATTGCGGAAAGGCAGCCGCAAATTTTACCAAGAAATGGTCTGACAGGTGTAGTGGAGTAACTGTCACCTCTGCTGTGGAGCAATTGCGAGTCAGCACCAAGTCAAGGACCTTACCAGTTTTGTTTCATTCTTTTGAGAAGCTTTTTGGGGGTCTGCTGGCCGAGAGCTGCTGCTGATCTCTGAAAAATACATGCATTTCTTTATACTATCAATAACTTGTCACAAATCAAAACAAGACAGATGTAGGAGGCCTTTTTAATTTATGTACTAAAAGTTTATTAATGAGATGTAATGCTTGTCTTCCTGACATCCTTGTGTCAAACACTTTAAGGCACATAAATATTTACTCTAGCCAAAACCTAATTTTAGGAAGATCAACAGCAACATCAATCTGCTTAAGCCAAATGGCATTGTCCACAATTCAAATTTCAGAATAAAACCCTACCAAGCCCTTAAACAAATTAAGACCAGAAGTGAAACGTTTCTCCCTTTCAAATCGGCTGCAACGTAGAAGCATTTTAGAATATTCAGTCCTTTTCAAGACATATGACCAATAAATGCATTGTGATTTGCTGAAATACATACAGGAAAGATTAAATGCATTTTGGAAAAATGTATTTTGTTATTTTCTCTGGCGCCCTTAATCTAAAAACTTTTTAGAAGTCAAAACTCCGACAATGGCTGCCAGAGTCAATGGAGCAATGCTGGAACAGAGTGCAGAGGCTAGTTGGACCAAGATAACATTGAAATTCCCTCGAATGTGACTAGTTTTACTTCTCAGGAAGCTGGAATTACAAATAAAGGCCAGTAAATTTCAGTAGTTAAGCTAGATAAAGGTCAGTCAGTCACTATTTCAAGAAACAGTAGCTGGATCCTTAACCCAAGACAGGGATCAGGCTATAGGTTGGGAAAGCTAAAGTTAACAGAGTTAGCTTATTAGAGTCAGACAACCTGTTCTTCTGTTTGATGTAAACTTTACAAACAACTGCAAAAACTGTATGGATGATCAGTATTCCTAAGTTTTAAAGTATGACTTTGGCTCTCACGTCAAACTCCATTGTGGTTGGATGGTCATTTTCTGCCACTAATTTGGCTCCACCCACAAAATATGTTATGTACAAACCAAGAAAATGGTCTATATGTAGGTTTTCAAAGCTTTCATTTTTTCAGAGGGCACTTTACATCTTATTGGGATAAATTATAATACTTTTTGAAGCTCATACAGGCGCAAAGAGCAGTAGCTTCACATATTGTAAATTTGTAAATGCTTGGCATATTGTGATACCTCCATTTCACAGTAGGAAAAGAAAGAGAGACAGTAACTACAGTCTATACTACCTTTGACAGCCTCATAACTTTTTTATATACATGTATGGAAGTGATTATGTAGTACAGTCTATACCGTGTGTGAGATTTACCATGTTTATTGTTTCCTTTTCCTGCTGGGTTCTTTCATCTTGTCATCTGAAAAACGAACAGCAAACATAATGTTAGTGTAATCTTGTGTCACTAACTACTGTTAATTTCTAAGTCACTTACAGGTAATACATGCATGCTTCCATATAACTTTATAAATGATATTCTCAGTTATACCTTTAGATGTCTCTTCTTGGCCAGAGTCGTCTGTAAATGGAATATAAAAACAGTTAAATAATTATAAATGACAACAGTCTTTGGCCTTACCAGGCTTAAATGCTAAGAAACAAATATGAGCATGCTGCTGGATTGAAATGGAGGATCGTACCATCTGAGGCATCGGGAGGTCCACCAACAGGCTGTGTGGCTCTCTCCATTCCTGTACAGTGTATATCATGTTTTAATATATGACGTGTAGTTTTTGCAGGTGAGCACTCAGACTATTTTACAAACAGAAAAACAACCATTTTCCCAGGGTCTCAACTGTGTACAATTTTGTAGTGGATCATACTGTGCCTTCAATAAGTATATTTAAGAAATGCAAAATGTCATTTTTGGCACATTTAGCCTCACTTACCTATAGCTGTCTGTGGATCTTGTGTCGGGGGGCTGGTCATCTTCCTCAGCCTCACTCTCTCCACTTTGTTCAGAATCACTGAAGTCAATGTGCTCTACCAAAATTGACCAAAGAATACATTAAAATTTTAGGTAAAACTGTCTTATGAACAATGTTAAATGTCCAGCTTAATGAACAGGAAGTTGTTAATGTTATGGGGTCACTAAAGATGTAATATTTAACTAAGTAATATTTTGCTAAATATCCTCAATGTTTCCAATTTCCAAAATCTACAAAATATATCAAATGTCACACTAAACCTAACTTTTAACAGTAATACCTTCAATTTCAATCTCTTCGAGAGTTCTCCCCTGAAGATTTGCAATGGACCTTTTCTCCATGGTAAGCAGGAGTTTTGATATTTTAGCCAGCTGGGTTTTAGCCTCTGGAAGTCTGTAGAATTCTCTATGGACTCGATGTCATGTCCAAGGAAGACTGCAACTTGGTCCAATTAGTGGTTTTTGAGGTTCAGGACTTGCGACAAAGTTGTAACATGCTTGCGCAACTGTGTTGACCCGAGGAGGTCAGGGTTCTGAGCACCACATTCCTTTGCATAATTCCTTAAACAGTCCTGTCTTCTGTATGAAGTCAAACAGTGTGGCCTTGCAAACAAAAAAATGTTCTCTTCTGGAACTCCACATTCTTTCCTTTTGTTAATGAGGAGTGTCAGTGACTCAACCATGTCCGGTGAAAGCAACACAGCAACTTTTCGTCCTCTTTTACCTCTAATTTCCACTCTGCTGAAATGCTCACAGAGTTTTTGTTCAAACTTTGTGAGGCCAACAGCAACATCCTTATTTAGGTGAGCTGTGTCCCTCTTAAGGAAGCTTGTAAGTTTCATTTTTGCTACTTCACATCCACGTCTTCGGTTGAAAAGAATGACTTTTGCCAAAGTTGCTCTGGAGAGCTCCCCATAAACTTGTGATGATGGTCTTGTGCCCAGCCTCTGAGATGCTATATCCGCTGTGTTTTCAAGATGTCGATGCAAACGTTGGACATCTTCAGTGAAAGGCAAGGTAGATGGCTTGTTAAAATGAGCCTCATTCAATGTGGTCAAAGCAGTGTGTGAGACAAGTTCAGACCACTTTGATGTATACACTTTCATAAAAGTCTGGGTTGACTTTCTCAGCTCACTGTCTCCTGCTATTAGAGCTCTGCAGTGTATCATTTCACATATTTTCTGCAGTGAGGACCCACTTCAGTGCAAGGCTTGGAGTTTTGTAGCGATGCTTTGCTTCATCAAATCCAGACACGTTCTTAACAGCTTGGATAACCGAATGAAAATTTGTAGGTCTTACAGCATCTTCAAGGTTATATATTGAAAATTCTTTTCTCAGTGTCAGTAGAAGTCTAACAACTTCACAAAGTTTCTGCCTAATATATTCATATTTGGTGGAATCTTGACCATGTTTGTTGAAAAAAGACTGGGCAAGCTGAAGAATGCAGAAATCATTGCGCACAGCAGCAGAAATTTCATCATCTCTCATTACAGTTAACAACTTCCAAACACGTTGGGATATATGTTGATGCAGGGTTGACTGCGACATTGTGGTCAAAGAAAGGATTCTTCTTCTTCCTGGGTCTTCATTGGCTTCCACTACTTTTGAGGGACATTTTCGAACATGCCGCCAAAGATCCCTTCGAAGATACATGCCTTGGCAGTATATGTAGTGCACATACTCTTTAACATCATACTTGTTCTTAGGTTTGCGCCTAATTTTTAGTGATCCAGTCCCACTTGATAAAACATCTTGATTGTGTCGATAGTTCCCTTTGTTCCTTATTTTCTCCAGCATTTTCTTTCGTTCTTTTGAGTGTTTTGGGAGAGCTAAAGCTTGAGCAACTTCAGCATTTGTTTGCTCGAGGGTTGTTAAGTGATGGGTAATTTTTGACTGTGGTATCCCACAGATGTAGCAGTAGTTTTTCTTACTCTCTGAAGAGGATATCGTTGAAGATTGTACACAATGATCTTCCCCCTTTTCTTTAGTATTGCTTTTCTGAATGTCATCTTGAACTTTTCCTGTTTCTTGTATTGGCCTGGCCTCCTCACAGATTTCCTGAAGCTGCTCTGTACAGTCTGTAGGACACAGTTCTTTAAGAGTTTTTCTGGGCAGTCTTGGCTTTCTAGAATTTCTGGGTCAAGGGTGGAGCAGGAGAGTTCAACATCTGGCTTGTTGAGAAAACCAGGAAGAGATAGTGATAAACTTTTGTCTGAGTTATCTGAATAACGGACAGAATCTTGTACATATTCTTCTTTCGAGACTTCTTCACTTGAAGACGAACTAGGTTCTTCAGACACCTGATATTAAAAATATATATATATAATTACTACATGGAGCCTTTTGAACACAAATATTTAAGAGAAAGTTCTCCTGAACACTTACCAGGCATCCAAACTTTTTCTCATAACATGATTTGTGCCAGAAGCAGGAACAAACTAGATAGATTACAAATTTAATTGGTTTTATGGTTGTTTCAACACTGTACATTATATTCCAAGTTGAAGAATAAAATTGTGTTTTTTGAAAATAAGGGAAAATTTACATTGTGCGACCAAAAGATACTTGTTGCCCTTAAATAATGACAATAATGAAAAAAAAAGTAAATGTACATCCTCTTAATCAAAATGTAACACTTACCTTTGCACTGAAGACCAATCCATTTTAGAGCAGTGAACGGTCAGAAGGTGCATTTCTCAAGACTTGGTACTACGGCAGAAACCAAGTCATGTTTAGAGATCTGTGGACAGCAACAAAAACAAAAAAGAACAGCTGCAATTAGATTAGATCACAGAATTTAAGGGACTTATGTAAACAGCGATGACGAATAATTCTTGCTTCAATCATCCACTTTAAGGGTTGGGCTTGGCAATATGTATTTTCGTGGGTAACACTTTATAATAACTATACACTATTAAGCATTAGTTAAGCATTGGTTCAGCATAATTTAAGCTTTAGTTAATCCTTAAATCCTCATGAACTCATCATGAATTCACCATTAGTAATACATTACAAAGCATTAGTAAAGACAGTTTTAAATGTTCAACTAACACATTATTAAGCATTAATTAAACATTAGTAAAGTGCTTAATTCATCGTTAACTCATCATTTGTAACTAATTAGTTATACGTGCTTAATTAATCATGAATTCATGATCTGTATGGCATTTATTATGCATTACTAAGCACTTAATAAATCCGGTTAAAATGTTTTGTTGCTCATTGATAATCTCAGTTGTTAATACTTTATAAAGGGTTAGCAACTGTGTTAGTATATGATTTACAAACACATATTCATACTCAATGAATAACTTATTAATGCGGTTACTACTCATTAGTTCAGTATATTCCGTGAGCCCATCTAAAGTGAGGACTATCTATGCTTTATAAAGCATTTATAAAGGACACAGAAGCAAAGATATACAAAGTGTCAGTTTTATTGGTCCCAAACAATACAAGCTCTTTTAAATACACACTTTAAACAAATACAATCTATAAAATTTCAAGTAAACTTGACAAACATCTTCAAATAACAACAGTCTGTGATCGTATAAAATAGAAACATAAAATACAAGCTCTTTTAAATACACACTTTGCAATCCTTAACATTTCAAGTAAACTGGTGAACTATCCCTTTAGGGCACACACACCAGAGGTAAGTGGGTGCCCTTGAAGTGCACAAAGTGCTTTACAGTAAGACAAATATACCGTTTTCAAATATTGCAAGATAACACTAGATAATTTCTGCAACCTGTTTGCCTCTACGATCAGCTGTCATCTTACCAGCGTGACTTCTGCATTTTGGAGCATGCGCACTAGCGTTTTTGACGGTAAGAGCATGCGCAGTAGCGTCTTACACGTCCCAGAGTCCTACAAGTCCCAGTCTCCTCCGCGGTTCTGGAGAGCGAGACCGCGCGGGTTTTTTTATTTTTCTCAAATGCGGAAGTCGGAGAGAGAACCTGCTGGAGAGATGACAGCTGATCGTAGAGGCAAACAGGTTGCAGAAATTATCTAGTGTTATCTTGCAATATTTGAAAACGGTATATTTGTTTTACTGTAAAGCACTTTGTGCAATTCAAGGGCACACACACACCAGAAGTAGGTGGCTGCCTGATTCTGGGATTCCGCCAATGTATTTCAATGGGAAACGAGCGGATTCCTCCTCCTGCAACTTTTACCTTTGGCAGGAGGAGGAATGCACTCGTTTCCCATTGAAATGCACTGGCGGAATCCCAGAATCAGGCAGCCACCTACCTCTGGTGTGTGTGTGCCCTAAAGAGATAGTTCACCAGTTTACTTGAAATGTTAAGGATTGCAAAGTGTGTATTTAAAAGAGCTTGTATTTTATTTTTCTATTTTATACGATCACAGACTGTTGTTATTTGAAGATGCTTGTCAAGTTTACTTGAAATCTTATAGATTGTATTTGTTTAAAGTGTGTATTTAAAAGAGCTTGTATTGTTTGGGACCAATAAAACTGACACTTTGTACATCTTTGCTTCTGTGTCCTTTATAAATGCTTTATAAAGCATAGATAGTCCTCACTTTAGATGGGCTCACGGAATATACTGAACTAATGAGTAGTAACCGCATTAATAAGTTATTCATTGAGTATGAATGTGTGTTTGTAAATCATATACTAACACAGTTGCTAACCCTTTATAAAGTATTAACATCTGAGGTTATCAATGAGCAACAAAACATTTTAACCGGATTTATTAAGTGCTTAGTAATGCATAATAAATGCCATACAGATCATGAATTCATGATTAATTAAGCACGTATAACTAATTAGTTACAAATGATGAGTTAACGATGAATTAAGCACTTTACTAATGTTTAATTAATGCTTAATAATGTGTTAGTTGAACATTTAAAACTGTCTTTACTCATGCTTTGTAATGTATTACTAATGGTGAATTCATGATGAGTTCATGAGGATTTAAGGATTAACTAATGCTTAAATTATGCTGAACCAATGCTTAACTAATGCTTAATAGTGTATAGTTATTATAAAGTGTTACCTTTTCAAGTAAAATCATGAAATATGAAAAGTATCCACAGCTCTTAGAAATCTTTGTATGAAGAGCAGAGTGTACACACTTTCCTGAGTATTCAGTGTATCTGACCAGCACAGTTACTGTGAGGACTGTGTATCTATGACATTTAATACTGACATGCAGAGAATACAGTTTGTTATTGAAAAAATAATGCAGTACCAACAATCAATAAAATCACCTGTTCATCTTGTCTGAGGAAGTCTGATGTCACAGCCACAGCAGAATTTTGGCAATCTGCCTCTGTTGTAATCTTGAGAAGAAAAAAGAAAAAACACAGGACAAAACAATCAGTGCTTCAGATGAAAAATAATAATAATCATATGTAGTCAGTAAACAAATCAATAATATATGCACAACAACACAAACTGAACCATGACTATTTGACAACATAACAAATGTATTCAGCCTTTCACAAAGAAAAAGAGGTAAGTTCTTACTGCTGTGTCGACTTGACTCTTTAGATATTGTCCACATTCAAACAGTGTTCTCAGCGTACACAGTTGTATGTTTGGACCACTCTGTTTAACATGACTAATTCTAAAGAAGTGCAGCCTGTACTGGATGTAGCCCTCCTCAGATACAATGTTAGCTGGGATATTCCTCATCTAGATTCGACTTTAAAATCTGACCTCATAACCAAGCTAGCAGGAGAGGACAACACTGCCGGGAACAAGGTTCTCTGGCAATGAATTTACCTGTTTAGTGTTTTCACAGGAGGAATCAGATGTCAAGGTCATCATTATGGTCATGTTAACATGACTAAATCCACAGAAAACACCTGAGCATTAAATTCACTAATATCCCGCCTCTATTACAAAAAAATCCTTCATCATAACCAGCATTTACCATGTGTGTTGTATCGTCCGCCGCTGGGATGACCCAAAACCTCAGAACAGAGCTGTTCCTTCTCTGGGCTAGACTGTGAAAATAGTGCAAGGAAAAATTAGTCTTGCTTGAACACACTTCTTTGTTGGTACAGTCTAATAGGTAATTGTGTGTTTAGCAGTATACATCATAACAAGATTATGCAAAAAGAAAACGCTCCACTGCTGGTCAATAATTTTTTACATTGTACTGTACATTATCTAACATGTATATTTCTATCATTTTCTAAATCATGCAAAGGTATAAAATGACTGATCATGACAAATATTCATGGCACACTTAATTGTACCGTGTAAATCCAAAACGGTGAAATTCTGGTAGATTCCATCTGTACCTTTAACCTCCAAGGCCAGTCAGAGTCTCCATAGTTGTACGTTATCTCTTCTCCTGGTTTGATATCCTTCAGCGTGAACAAACAGAGATCCGGTACTCCAGTGACTGTGATTGTTTTCATTTTGCTGTTTGGACTGATGGGGTCGTCGTTCACCAGTCTCCCAAGGGAGTTATCCTCTTTGGCTGCATCAATGCTGAAATGGCAGAAATTATGACGAGTTAAGGGTTTATACTATGATAGTAATTAAACATATATGAACAAATTTATAAATGTGGACCTTTACTAAGCTGAGGTAATTTTTCTAAGGGGAAAAAAATGTTAAAAGATGCTATATTTACCATAATTTTTTTCCATCATAGCGAAATTCAAACATGAACACTTTCAGGGCATCATGGTAAAGTATAAGACAGTTTTCATGTTCTTTGTTGCTTATCATTTCTCCACGATACTGTATGAGGAACTCTCCTTTCTGAAAGTAGCGCCTGCTGAACACTCCTCGACCTAACAGAGAATAGAGATTGTCAGAAAAAGTTAAGATTAACACAATAATTAAAAATAAAATTTTGCAGACAATCCTGAATATCTTAACTCACCTTTGTATGAATGAATAAACTGCACTTCAAAACCATCCTTGTCTTTACCCAGGGATGCAAAATATTTTTGCTTCTTCTTTTGGTTTTATTTTTACCCTTTGCGGCCTCATGACCATTTCTGATTTGCCATGCAGTCAAATGATGATGCCAGTAGGAATGATAAAGAGAAACACATAAAGTGAAATAATCTGGTTTAACTTGCATTACACTAGTAATATCACTGTCAACAGACCACTGTACCGCTGTCTTTTGTCATGGATTACTTGACAATGGGTCTTTTTCATTTAAATGTACCAATACAGCCTAGTGAAAAAAACAGACACTTTTTCTACTTTTACTTTAACTGTGCCAAATAGCATATAGGTTGCTTACACACTGTGCAACTACGTTTCACTAAATGGCAAATCGGCAGAGTGCATTAACATAACATTAACTTACTATAACTTCAATTGCTCACAAAGATAACTTTTCATTTAAAGATAGAACGCTTAAAGAAAAAAACAGTTTGGTAGGTAAATGCAAACATGCTGACTTAACCTAGGCTAGGCTAATTAACATTAACATTAGCGCCGCATGCTAGCGTTGCATTTAAAGCTAATGCTAATTAACGTTAGCACCACATGCAAGCGTTGCATTTAAAGTTAACGCTAATTAATGTTAGCGCCACATGCATAGCGTTGCATGCGGCGCTAACGTTTATTGGTCTGAAAAATAGTGCCGAACTGTACACTGTGAATGACACTCATGCTTTAAACTAACAAGAAAAAAATTAACTCGGTCTCGCTAATTTCTGGACTCCACATGTGGTGGTTAGTTTCAGGCCTTACCTCTTGTGTCCACACCTGCAGGCATTTAAAAGAATCCTGCTCCTGCAGAAGGTGAAAGCGAGGAAGCATTTGGTGTCACAGGCCCACAACAACGATGGTGATTGGCTGAAGAGCAGTCAACCTCATGAAGCGCATTTTCTATTTTATTTATTGTGTCACGCAAATGTGTGTGTGTGTGTGTGTTAAAGCAACGTCATTTTCATTTCTATATTTAAAAGAAAATATAAAATATAATTTCATAAATAAATACTAACATTTAAAACATGTTTTCCCTGACATATCCATAATTAACAAATAAAAATCAGACATTGCTTTTGAATTGTGGTTAAACTGAATAATTAAAAAAAACTAACGAAACTGGCCTCGACAAAAATATGGTACCCTTGACTTAGTAGTTAATTTGATTTTATTCTATTTTATTTTTGTTCTATTTTATTGTATTTTATTCTATCTTGCTTTATCTGGTTTTATTTCCCTGACATGTGTTCTATTGTTGTTTTGTTTTAATCTGCATTTATTTCCCATTTTATTATTATTTATTTTTAACTGGAAAGCACTTTGGTCACCTTGAGTGTTGTAAAGTGCTCCATAAATAAATTTTGATTGATTGATTGATTGATTGATAGTATTTTGTTTGTTTGTTTGCTCCAGCTGTCTCAGATTTGAAGGTGCCTTCTCGAGACTTCATGTTTCAGCTCTTTCCACAGATGTTCAACAGGATTTTGATCAGGGCTCATAAAAGGCCACGACAGAACAGTCCAATTTTTGTTCTTAACCGTTCTTTGGTGTGTTTAGCTGTGTGTTTTGGGTCACTATCCTGTTGGAGGACCCATGATCTGTGACTGAGACCAAGCTTTATGAAACTGGGCACCACATTTCCCTCCAGGATGCATTGATAATCTTGAGATTTCATTGAACCCTGCACAGATTCAAATGCAGCAAAGCAGCCCCAGAACATGACAGAGCCTCCTCCATGGTTCACTGTTGGTGCAGTGTTCTTTACTTTGTATGCTTCATTTTTGCATCTGTGAACATAGAGTTAATGTGGCTTGTCAAAAAGCTCCAGCTTTGTTTCCTCTGTCCAAAGGACATTCTCACAGAAGCTCTGTGGCTTATCAATATGCATTTGCAAAAATTCCAGTCTCGCTTTTTTATGATTTGCTTTCAACAGCAAAGTCATCCATGGCCGTCACTTTGGTTCAAACAGTGATAAATGGTACAATCAGACACTGACATACCTTGAACTTGGAGTTCGCTTTTAATCTCTTTGGAAGTTTTTCTGGGCTCTTTGATGACCATTCATATCATGTGTCTCTTCACTTTGTCATCAATTATTCTCTTGCAGCCACTTTCAGGGAGGTTTGCTACAGTCCTGTGGACCTTAAACTTCTGAAAATATTTGCAGCTGTTGTCACAGGAACACGAGACTGCTTGGAGATGTTCTTAACCTTTAAATCAAGCTTGTCCATCAATTTCTTTCTAATGTCCCGAGATAACTCTTTCTTCAGCTTTCTGTTGTTCATGTTCAGTGTGATACACACCATGACACCAGCACAGTGACAGCACAGTGACTACTTTTTACCCTATAAAAAAAGGCAGACTGACTGCTTACCAGTTCTTAACGGAGGGGCAACAACACTCTGGCATCTGTTCTGGATGCATCCTGGATGCCTCCCTAGGGAGGTGTTCTGGGCATGTCCTACCGGGAGGAGACCTCAGGGCAGACCCAGGACACGCTGGAGGGACTGTGTCTCTCGGCTGGCCTGGGAACGCCTCGGTGTCCCACCGGAAGAGCTGGAGGAGCTGTCTGGGATGAGGGAAGTCTGGGCCTCTTTTCTTAGACTGCTGCCTCCGCGACCCGGCCCCGGATAAGCGTAAGACAATGGATGGATGGATGGATGGATGGATGGATGGATGGATGGATGGATGGCAACAACAATTTTGTCCACACGTTGGTCATTTGTGTCTCTTTACTGATCACATCTGCCTCTTTACTGGTCATATCTGTCATGGACTGGGCGAAGAACTCGAGCAGAGAACACATGGCTGGTCTTGACATGACCGATACTTCTTTATTCACAGACTGGAAGGTATTCTCTTTGGGGGAAACCCAGAGGAGGCCGATGGGTCCAGGAGGGGCCGGAGAGGGTCACAGGAGAGGAACCAGAGGGGATTCGATGCCGGCAGGGTCCGAGGCAGAGGGGCAGGAGAACCAACTGAACTGGAGGGAGCCAAGGAGGGGGAGCCAGGAAGGGTACAGAGCTGACAGGGATCCAAAGCAGAAGCAAGGCGACAGATTGGGCAGGAGTGGTCCGGGCAGCGGAGTCCTTAGGAGGTCAAGTTCGACAATCTGGCGGCGTCTGGGAGGATGAACCGGAGCTTTATTGCAAAGGTGTGTAATCACTGGAATGCGGAGCAGCTGCGTGAGGACCAAAGCCAGGAAGATTGCAGAGTGGAGGCAGCCGTGAGGTCGTGCACCACCTGGGACTGATCTGGACAGGAGAGAGAGAGACTGGAGAAAGAGGAGGAGGGATGAAAGTGAGGAAAGGGTTATAGGATGCCAGGTAGGAGCGAGGATGAGGAGGAGGCCCTGACAATATCTGTCTCTTTATCGTGTAGCAGAGAAGTGAAACTATCTTTCAAAATGTGATACAAGCCTCAAACTTGGCACAAATACTCCTTAGGGGTTACATTTTTGAAAAAGTATGCTGGCCACCTGAAAATATAGATTTTTTTGCGTATAAATGCCCCATTTTAGCCCAGATTTTCATGACAGTAACCGATTTAGTTGATGTTGGTGTTAAAAAGTAGGTTCTCAAGTATGAGAAATCCAAAAATTCAACTCTAAAATCTCTTTGGAGCTTTTTTCTACCATTTCTAGAAACAAGATTTTATTAAGAGTGATACATGTCCATCTAAAATTCATATTTCTATTTAACCCTAACCGTAATCCTAAGAAGTACTATAGCATTATAGAGGTTAACAGTTCTGTAATTTGTCCCAAATAAGGGAAAAACAAGCTTCTTAGTGATTCAGAATTCCAAAAACCAGATTCTGCATGGTCTAAAATGTATGATTCTGAACCAGTTCCATCCCTATTGGGCAACTCTGTGTATATTTATTGTGAAAAGTAATATTACAGGATTGATTATGGTGGCCATCTTGAATTTCAGGTGATATCTGTCTCTTTACTGATCATATCTGTCTCTCTGCTGGTCATATCTGTCTCTCTACTGTTCATATCTGTGTCTACTGGTCATATCTGCCTCTCTACTGGTCATATCTGCCTCTCTACTGGTCATATCTGTGTCTACTGGTCATATCTGCCTCTCTACTGTTCATATCTGTGTCTACTGGTCATATCTGTCTCTCTGCTGGTCATATCTGTCTCTCTACAGGTCATATCTGTCTCTCTACAGGTCATATCTGTCTCTTTACTTGTCATATCTGTCTCTGCACCGATCATGTCTGCCTCTTTTCTTTTCATATCTGTCTCTGTACTGGTTATATCTGTGTCTTTCCTGGTCACAGCTGTCTCTTTAATTGTCATGTCTTGCTGTTTTTCTGTCTGTCTGTCTATCAGTAAAAGTGGTAGCTACTTTATGACAGCATAGTTTTCTGGCTTATGAGGTGACCGCATGGTGTAATTCGAGAATACACAGCTTTTCTGACAAAATCCACAATTATGAAGACCTTCCGCCTGTCAACCAATCAGAAGCTCTGAAATATACACCGTGTGAATAATTCATGAGCAGGTGCAATACCAGGACCCAGCAACAGGGGTGCTATGCGGATACACAAATTATACACAAAATCATGCCAATGTGAATTATTGAGACTTTTGGAGAAATTTGGGATTCCCACTTTCTGAAGAAGAAACACTTCTGCATTGTCAGAATTATGAGGACACTGACCCTGTCCTCATAATTCAAAATGTCCTCATAGTGTGGTGTGTATTCATGCAAAATGTCCTCATAATACATAATGGCACACACACACACAAACACACACAGAGTCCCCTTCCTGGTTCAGTCTGAACCCTTAAAGCAAGTCTGCCTTCAGGAGGAACATTTTACCACTTTCTACAAATGCCCTCATAAAGGTCTAAAGACAGGTATAAAAGACACTGAAACTCAGAAATCAAATACAAAAACTCAGTATAGTATAAAGTGTTACAAATTACAAACCTTAGCCATTGAAAGGAAAGTACAAATGCAGGAAAAAAGTTTATAAATAATTAAATAAGAAATCTTCTTCTTTTCCTTTTGGCTTTTCCCTTCAGGGGTCACCACAGCGAATCAATTGCCTCCATCTAACCCTGTCTGCTGCATCCTCTCACACCAACTACCTTCATGTCCTCTTTAACCACATCCATAAACCTCCTCTTTGGTCTTCCTCTAGGCCTCCTGCCTGGCAGTGGGAAACTCAGCATCCTTCTAACAATATATTCACTCTCTCTCCTCTGGACATGTCTGAACCATCTCAGTCTGGCCTCTCTGACTTTATCTCCAAAGCCTCTAACATGTGCTGTCCCTCTGATGTTCTCATTCCTGATCCTATCCATCCTGGTCACTCCCAGAGAGAACCTCAGCATCTTCAGTTCTGCTACCTCCAGCTCTGCCTCCTGTCTTTTCCTCATGGACACTGTCTCCAGACCAAACAACATGGCTGGTCTCACCACAGTTTTGTAAACCTTTCCTTTCATTTTAGCTGAAACTCTTCTATCACACATCACACCTGACACTTTTCTCCAGCCGTTCCAGCCTGCCTGTACACGCTTCTTCACCTCTTTTCCACACTCTCCATTGCTCTGGACTGTTGACCCTAAGTACTTAAAATCCTCCACCTTCTTGATCTCTTCTCCCTGTAACCTCACTCTTCCACTTGGGTCCCTCTCATTCACACACAGATACTCCGTCTTGCTGCGGCTAACCTTCATTCCTCTCCTTTCCAGGGCAAACCTCCACGCCTCTAGCTTCTCCTCCACCTGTTCCCTGCTCTCACTACAGATCACAATGTCATCTGCAAACATCATAGTCCATGGAGACTCCTGTCTAACCTCGTCTGTCATCCTGTCCATCACCATAGCAAACAAGAAGGGGCTCAGAGCTGATGCCTGATGTAGTCCCACCTCCACCTTGAACTCCTCTGTCACACCTACAGCACACCTCACCACTCACCACAAATAATTAAATAAGAAATAATAGTATTTTATAAATGTGGAAGGCATAAATAAATGTTCTAATGTCACATTGTGTTTGCTAATGGTGTTGAAAAGCTCACTGATGATTAGAAAACCCTTGTGCAATTATGTTAGCACACAAATAAGAGTGTGAGTTTTTATGGAAAACATAAAATAGTCAGAGTGACCCCAAGTGACTGACTTGAACAGTATTACCAGCAAATGTTTGTACATTAACACAATTTCCAGCATATTAAATGTTCCTGACTTCAAAAGGTACGTTTTTGATTAGCAAGGAATGTGACGCAAGGTAATTGTGTGTGCGTGTGCGTGTGCGTGTGTGTGTGTGTGTGTGTGTGTGTAAAATGCAAGGTGTGGGTACAGTTTGCCTAGGATGCAACACATCATACTCAATCTGTGCTGTGATTTCTGTTTCTCAGAAAGCTCTGATTAACAATAATTATTCAGTTTACTTTTGAAATACCACACCAATTATTGCAAGGGGAATTAGCTCAGTTGCCGAAAAGGAGCATGTCATTTTATTGCTTACACATCCTGACCATCTAGATGACAAATGATAATAGTGATGAATCAAATGAATGAATCTTTAAGATTCTTTAAAGGTGGAAGGTTTGCTCTAGTATCAGACTGGAAGGAACCCCTGCAGTCACCCTGCACTCAGAGTCAGCTGAGCAGGGATGAAAACAAGACCTTGAGTCCAATGCTAGTGCTGGAAAAGCAGTTCCTGAGATTCAGTGGGAATGATGTAGGGGTGTATTTGAGCTGAGAAGGTCAGAGGAGGTTAGTGGAGCAGTCATGCCCAGAGACGGGGGCCATACGCCAGGCGGTGAGGGTGAGGAGGGGAGGTTAAGAGACTCTCCCTCAAAAGCCCAAGGCCACTTGAAAAAGCCAGAGGCAGCTATAACAGTGGAAAGAGTTCCCAGAAGTCTGAGCAAAACAAGCCCCAACACAGACCTTCAACCAAGGACACTGGCACCCCGGCCCCGCAGACACCGCCTCCACACACTCCTTAGGGGTTAGAGTGGGAGGATGACTGAGAGACAGAGTGACAGAGACATACGTAGAAAGAGAGAGGAAAGAGAGAGGGTTGGAGATAGGGCAGGAGGGAGTGAGGAAGCAGGGTGGAAAACATAACACTTCGTTTCTTGCACCAGTGCACAGCAGTGCAACCAGCTGCCTTCCCCACCCCTTAACTCAAACACCAAGAGGCAAAGTCAAAGACAAGGACTCCAGAACAAAGTCAGTGCAGTCTGAAGATCTACCTGATATGAAGAGTGACATCACAGAACTCAGTCCAGCAAAAATTTAAAAAGGCAATAGTTTGCTGTCACTTTTCTGATTCTTATTAGGCTGTTGCATTTTGAATCAGATCAAACTTAAGGATTTTTGAAAAAACTGAATAACAAAAATGTTGAGTTACCTTAGCCAATGTGCTCTGGAAAATCTTTATTTTTTGCGCAAGCATTTTATTGTACATTGATATGTTTGCTGTACTGTTTTAGTAATTCTAATTTTGAATTAGTGTCTCCAATTATTTTGATTTTAAGAACAATTTTTTTCTAATTTTTATTATTATTATTGTTTGTTAATTACATTTTGCACCAACAATAACAGGAAATTTTCTTGCTCCTACTTTTCACCAAGATGTTTTTAGGGTTTGTTTTGCATATTTCTCTGGTGTGGCTCAGTCCAGGTTGCTCTTAGTAGTGTTACCTGTGTAACTCTACTATGTCTGCAACTGAGACAGATCCAAAGGTAAACAAGAACAAAGACACACACACACATTCTCAGACGCATGCTCCTGTCCTGCCAGCACTCATGTAGACACACACATGCACGCACTCACACACGCTGTGTATGTAGTGTTTTTTAAGTCTTTTGCAAACCTTACACCTTCACTCAGTTTTGAATCACTGTTCCAAGTAACTATTTTGGTATATTTTATGCGAATGATACTCTGACTTACCAGACTGATTTTTTTTGGTATGTCTATTTTCTTTTAATGGAAAGCTGAGGCCGTGTTTTCAACTGGACTGATTTATGGAGACTCAATAAATAAGCCAGTTACACCTATACATGTCAAAGCATTACTAATCCAAATATAGTATTGTAATACACTTCTGCATGGAGTACTACCTCTCATAATGAAGTACGTTTTGTAGATATCAGTGGATTTTGCATTGCTCTTGTTGACCTTGCCTATGTAAGATGTGATGTCACCACTGAGAATTAACAATTAGGTGTGTTTCAATGAAAAACATGTATATGTGGATGTGGCATTACTATTACATGGCTAAAATAAAAAAAAAAATGCAATATACAAATGCCAAAATGATAACAGTATGTCATTCAGCCTTGATTTTTAGAACACATATTCATTATTATGTTATCATACAATGCAAACAGAGGTAAATCAATCAGTAAGACTACTGCAAAGTAGAAGATATAAATGTTAATGACTAAAATATTAGATTTTTTGGTGATATATATATATATATATATATATATATATATATAGCCTTTCAGACATTAACACTCAATAAGGTCTAGTAGTTGCAACTGTGTGCAAAGCAGGTCTGTTTTATGGATCAATTCACTCTAGAAGACTGCAGAGTCATAGTCATATGAAAGTAGTTTAGCAACTTCCTGTGTTTGAACTTTCTCTCTCTGTTCTATCAAAGGATGTTTTGTTGAAAAGTTTTTGGGGTCAGTAGTGCAAATTCACAAAGGTAAACCTGACGAGAATGTTTTCTACTTGTTTCGTTCATCTCTAAGAGCAAAGTCACTAACTGTGATCCCAGTTTAATGCTGCTGCCCGGAGTTTCCGTTTGTTTTCAATTTATGTATCATTTTTTAACAAAGCTTAAATGTGTTAGTCTAGTTCGATACTATAATATAAAGTTAGTATAACACGATATGAAAATTTATTCCTGAGCTCCGCCTTCCTCTCATAGACCCCCATGTTATTCCAAAAAGCGCCGGTCGCTGCCGACCAATCAAGTTCGAGCTTCAGCTTTGTCATGCTGTCAATCAACGGTTACAAGCACAGCAAGCAAGCCCATGCAGAGGTGGGCGAGCTACGCACTACGCAACCGCGCGCACATTTGTTTTGCTTGTGGAGGAGAGAGCATCAGGGCTCAGCAACTTCCAGAAAAGTTACCAATCCCACGGCTTGTCAGGCCAAGAGACTGCAGGACGTTTTTTGGCTCGGGGTGCTCGCGTCGCTCCCCGACCACGGCCTCCATAGCCCGCCTGACGGCTTCGTTTAGATGCCCGACCTCTGGAGGAAGATGTTGGGGCGTCTGGGACATACTGTTCGTCAGAGGAGTCATGCAATTCTGAACTCTACATAGAAATAAATAAACAATGTAACACATATACACGCGTAAATGCACTAAGTTTGATAAACAACGTAATCGAGAGGGATACACGAGTGTAATCACATATTGAAACTTTACTCGTTCGTCCTAGCAGATTCATGTTATTTTGGTATTAGGACAAGTTAGACTCAATACAGCATTCTAACGTAATTCCTTTATTATTTACTAAATGTACTAAATGTAGAAGAGTGGAAAACAGCAAAACAGGCGAGATGCTGCAGCACTCTGGGCACTTCTCTCATGTACTGCGCGCGTGCACAAATAAAGGGGCGAAATCACAGGCAGGGAGGGTGGGACCAACAGCGTTTTGGGAGACGCTGCGATTCAAACTCCGGACAGCAGCTTTAATGGTGGGGTGACCAGACCTAGGACATATACTTTTAACTGAGAAAAATGAATTGTGTAAAATACCCTTTAAAGTTTACTCAGAAAGCTCACTCTAGATAAACAAGGCTGACAATGTGATTGACTGTTGAATGGTTCATATTTAGAAGCTCAGACATCCGGAGGGAGCATGGAGTAGAGCTGCTGCTCCTTCATGTCGAAAGGAATCAGTTAAGGTGGTTTAGCCATCTGATTCGGATGCCTCTGGGGAGACTTTCTTTGGAGGCTTTTCGATCACATCCGCCTGGGAGGAGAGCCCAGGGCAGACCCAGAACTCGCTAGAGGGATTATGTAGCTCATCTGGCCTGGGAACGCCTTGGGAAAACGATGCTGAGGGGAAGGGTGTCTGGAAAATCATCTGCTCCCTATGCGATCCGACCCGTATAAGCAGAAGACAATGGACGGACGGACGGACGGACGGACGGACGGACGGACGGACGGATGGATGGTTCATATTTTTCTCGTCTGTCAAGCTGGTTGAGCATCTGTACTGAAGCTCTTAACAGACATTCTGATTATGCTGCTTGGTGTGTGAAATGCCGTGTTTCGTGATGCTTGTGTGTTCTTTAACAAAGATCCAAAACAAAGAGTAATGTAAGCAATGTCTCCTTTTGAGTCTTGTTTGTCGGTTGTTGTACTGTCTGCTTTCTTGGCCCTCAAGAATTTTTAAAATATTTTTCAGAGGAAATCCACATCTGTGGTCAGTCACTGCATATGAGTAGTGTGTGTGTGTGTGTGTGTGTGTGTGTGTGTGTGTGTGTGTGTGAGAGAGAGAGAGTGTGTGTCAAACCAGGAAACAAAATGCACAACCATGCATGACCTCTTCTGTTTAATGCTTCTGTTGTTTACCAGTGGGTTAGTCAGCCACTCTATCACACATTAACCCTGGGGCCTGGCTAACGAGCTTTGGCCTGCACTGCTCTCAGCCTCATTAAGGAAACACTAACCGCAGCGGGACAGCACCTGAGACTGATAATAAACTCTACTTACCTACTACTGTGCATGTAGCCACACAGCTCTCTCTCTCTCTCTCTGTCACACACACACACGCACACACGCACACACACACACACACACACACACACACACACACACACACACACACACACACACACCTCCTGCTCATTCAATTAAGACGGTGTACGAAGGTTAATACAAGTGTCTAGGGAGGAGGTCAGGAGGAGGTAAATAAGACTATTTCCAATCCAGCATCAATACCTAACAAGGGAAGTAGTGTGCAGCGAGGCCAAAGTTCTACAAGCCTGTGGGTACTTGAATCACACTGACTCCTACCTATATTGTTAATGCTTTGGAGTGGAGTTCATATGTGCTATGTACCTTTATATTCTTAATTGCGCCCCCAGCATCCTATAGCTAGTGATCTCCTCCTCTCTGCAAAACAAACAGCTTTATCTGCCCTCTGCTTATATCTTTGCTCTTTATTTACACAACCATCACCATTTATAACAGCTTATGTGGCTGCCATGGCTGTGAAAAAGGAGCTCAGTGTTTCCAATTGCTCCTGAGGCTCCAAACAAACAACACTCCTGAGATAAGCTAAGCCATATTGACTGCAGGAGACTGACTATTCACTGAGCACACTATGTTAATCTTTTAGACTTTTTTAGCAGACGTGATCAAACTAAGTGGTCTTGGAGATGTTAAAAAATGAGCCTGGCACTCCAAATGGCATATACTTCAGAGGTAATGTGTTTGGTAGTTAAGCCAGCGACAGTGAGTTATTCCCCCACTGTCTTCAGCGAGCCAAAGCGTCTTCCTGCACTGCAAATGGACCATCTGGACCGCCTGTTATAGCTCTTGAGCAATACGACTTGACCATCATTTTTTAAAGGGCTTTTGTATTTCTATATGCAGGAAAAAGGCAAGTTTCTCATTAAGGTTGGATGAGATGAAAAAGTACAGGGTTATAAACAGACCTAATGGGCAGAATTTAATGAACTTTTGAAATCTACAAAGCTAAAAATTCTCAAATCCTCAAAAACATCAGGCAGCTTAAAGATGAGCAGCAGGGAAGCTGTTCTGACAGCTGTATCATCCTGTGCAGAAAAATTGCAGTGATTTTAGAAGTCATTTAAAATTCTGACAGCCCAGTTGTGAAATATAGATCTGCGCAGGTATTTTGGAGGTGACTTTCTTCTTCACCCCTTTGCTTCCTTGAATGTCTTCTGGCATTTTTGAAAGGATATTTAGTTTCACTCTGCCTGGCTCCAATTGTGTGCCATCTAATATTAGTAATTGTATTAATTATCTTAAATTAACCGTCAAAGTGCTTAATTAGCATTATTAATGTTGTATGACAAAACTACTGAGTGGGGCTGAAAAATGAGACTAAATTCCTCAGACTAGGCTCCATAGTAAGTCATCAAAAAGAGTTAATTACACTAATTAATAAAACGCTCAGGAAGAGACTCATCTAACAAAGATGAAGCAAGGCATAAGGGCCAAAACGCCCACTGAAATATCTTCATCGCTTAGAATCAAAGGATGCCTCATCAAGTAGTTTATCCTGACTGGGTCATAGAAACCACTGGTAGTGGACTTTGGACATGCCAAGTCTTGGATGTAAGGAGTTTCCAGTAGGAATGCTTAGAGGACAGAAGACAGATGTTTGCCTATTCAGTTATTTTTAAAAGTCAGGATTTTGCCATATTATATATTTTTCTGGTAATGATTCCATCTTTACAAATGTGAGTAGAATCAGTCACGAATGGCATAGCTAAGCAGTCAGCTATTTGACACATCAGTTTGGCCCAGTCTCTTCTGATTTACTGGATATTGGCTGTGGCTATAAACCGCTTATTGGCTGCCCCTGCTAATTTACTTTCTGCTCTACTTGTGTTATCCACATGATATCACTTTTAAAATTCACTTCACTACGAGAAACAACAATTCCTTGGCTAGCGACCTAGATAGCATGACTTCTGGCCTAAGTAAATACTAATAAGCCAGAGGATTGTTTTTTTGTCAATATAGCAGAAGGCACAGTCAGTCCATTATGTACCACAGAATGGGCTGGCTCAGCAAGACAAGAAAAACACAGAAAATCCCTGTGATCATAACCCCCTTGGCTAAGCCTGACATGTACAGCCTTTGAGTAAAGGACCATGGTATGCACAAAGAAAGCAGTTTTACTCATGCAATAATAAAGGAGGAGACTAGAAAGGTAAGCAAGATGAACTGCAGCTCTGAAGCATGTTGGGCAGCTGTGACTCAGGTGGTAGTGCAGGTTATCCACTAATCACAAGACTGCTGGTTCAATCCCGTGCTCCTTTGCACATCCAAGTGTAAACCATTTATGCAGTAGACTAATGTAGGAGCAATATTGATGTTTATTGTTCCTCTAATAACCTTTCATCTTGCCATGTTTATTCCATGAACTACTTACCTAGATACTGATTCCAGAGTGACCACAGAAGCTTGTTCACAGAAGGCAAATACAGCCTCCTCAAAGTCAGTGACATGGCTGTGGCCTCCTATGTTATCCTCAGGTTCGTAACATTTGTCCTCTGAGTCCACACAGCTTGACTCCTCAGTGTTTGCGGAGAGTCAGTGATTAAACATTGATGCTGAGTTGCATAACAGCCGGATCTCACAGCTGCACAGCAGGGCCATTTATTTGGCCGAGACAAGAGTTGGAATGACATCCTAGCCTAAATAGAACCCCCACAGGGTCTGATGAGCTCAGAGAATATATGCAGCATTGTGGCAAGTTCACCAAAAACCTGAAATGAGATTGTCATTAGAATTTTATGGAAAACAGGGCAAACTTCGAATAATTTCCAAGCTAAAGAGCCAAGAATCTGACAAAGCCTTAAAGCCTTGCAATGCACCATTTAGAAGCGACACTCACTTAGTTTCTCACTAAATCCCTACTCACTGTCTGGTTTAAGCTTGAGACGAAGAGCTAAGACATAAAACACCAATAATGGAATACTGTTCTTTGAGAAAGATTTAAATGTTTGGCAGCTCACATTGTTACTACACACATTCTAACTGAACGGCACTAAATACAAAATATCTACTAAGGTTCTCAGTCATCCAAGTCATGGTATATCCAAGTTAAAACAAGGAAATTGCATGCAGTTCAATTTCTTAAAGACGTTTGACCGGAGCAGCTCTTCAGTTCTAACTGACTGGAGGGGAGTCCTAATTATTTGACTTTTTGCGGAGTTGTTAAAATAAAGGAATGGTTGAATGTGAGTTGATGACACATCTGGCAATCATGTGAGTTATTGTGCTCACATGAGTCAAGGTCATCTGCTCAACACCTTTTGCACCCATATACCGATGACACCAGCACATTCCCACCGTCAGAACTATCACTTTGGTAACCAGGTTCATAACAATTATGCTGGTCCTCATCTGAGACAAACAAATTACCTTGATCTAATTTGACCAAAGAATGAGCTCTGAATATTGATCAGCCTTATTTCCACACTATTTAGATTTCATCTTGCAGTTTTGTCCAGAATAGCAAGCAAGTTTTTGTTTTGTTTAGTTTTTTATGAGGCACATTCCACAGAGGCTATGCAATGTCCTGACTGTCAGAAACATGCCCATTTGTTTTTCAGAGCTAAAATGTGATAATAATATCCTGTTCATGGCATTCTTTTAAAAGGACAGTCTGATTGGTGGTGCTATAGCTACTCATACTATATCTACATTGATTACTGGTGCAACTGTGTATCAATTGATTTCTAGAGGGTTCCTATCTTCCTGTATCCTTTTCCTTCTTTGTGCAACTTCACCACCAGAATTTTTTATTTCTCTGGCAATACATTTCCATGCGGAGGCCATGATGCAGACATGCAGATAGATACAAAATCTGTGAAAAAAAATCTGTGTCTAAGTTCTGGTGTTCTACAGCTTGTTCATGGAAATAGAGTAACTGTAAATCACAGACACTCCGAATAGTACTTTAGGGATTTTATAACTTGTATGTCAGTGATCACGTGTATTCACTTTTGCTGCATTGAGTTTATACTATGGCATCTGTATTTCCAGTGTTTCTCATACAGATGATACCTCAGCTACCTCATCTTGGGTTTAAAGAATACAAGCTGGCTACAAAATGTACTTCACATAGTAGAGGTGTGGCATTGAAAATGTAGGATTTGGGGGTTTTGTAGCTTAACTAGGGACTAAAAATCAGGTCAACTCTCCTTCATCTGTTGAAACATTCCTTTTAAATTTGTGTCTTGTGACTCATATAACTGTATGGGAACCAATCCTTTATAATAATGTTCTAGTCTGTGTCAACAGCACATAAGTAATTGGGGAAGTGATATTCCTATAGCTTTATGTTCAAATTATTTTTGAATAGAAAAATAACTCACTGTTTCAAATTATAGTCCCCAATCCAAACTTCAAGAGATTCAATTTCTGTTGATTTCCACTCCCTTTCCAGCTTAGACCCCAGAATGAGTCCCATGAATCTGTTGTATGAAGCTGGGCAGCTCATCAGCTGTTTGGATTTTACTGTGTGCATCAGTGGGACTGATGAGACAACAGTCTTTCTGGCTACATGGCATTTGTGTTATCACACACTAGCATTTTCATTTTCCATAAATTCATTCCAATTCTGATTTAATTTTAATATTTTATAAAAAGAATAAGAAGTGGAATCATCTGCTGCTTAGAGTCAGGTCTGTCCTCTTAGTGACAATGTGAGTCAGTGCAAGCCAGAGATACAGGCTTTGTGTGCGTGTGTGTGTGCGTGCGTGCGTGCGTGTGTGTGTTTGTGTGTGGACACCTCACTGTCTTTAAACACAATTCAAAGCTCTGACACAGTTGCACACACTCATGCATATTAAGTTAGTGTCTGATTATATTTATGTGCACTGGGTTGCAAGGACGTGTGGGCAAGAGGTGGAATGAGGACTGAAGGCAATCAATTTAACCATTGCACGCACAATGTGGTGTTTTTGAATCAGATTGGAATAATAGGCTTACAAGCTCTAAGCCCATGTCCAAATAGATTTAGGTCTACGCCCCTGGGGGCATGGAGATCATTTAACAATCAGCTCACCCTCACTCATTCCAGACTACATAAGCTCTTTATGACACAAATATCCAAATAAATGAAAAATAATTGGAAAAAATGTCTGCTAAACATTTAGAAATAGACTGATAATTCCACAGAGGAAACAGAACAATAACACAGGGAGAGGATGAGTAATAGAAAGAGCCGAGCTCTGTGTGATTTGTATGTTTGGCAGGAATCTGATTCTGCATGCTTCACACAAGGCCGTCTCTGGAGACTTAGATGGTTCAAAGATTGGGAATATGTAATTAATAACCAGACAACACTCTATACACCCTGAAACATCTTGCTGCTGGTTCACCTACTGTGACAGCATTGTGTTTTTTGCTGGCTAAACATGGAACAGAGAAAAGCTTGTTTTCAGTCCCACAGCCTGTAATGTCAATTCAATAAAACCACAGTATTAGACTCAAATATTATAACTAACATGAAAACACACATTCACACATTAGTGTGTGAATGTGTGTGTGTCTGGGTTGAGTACTCTGATGAGCAGAAAAACGTTGTATAAGAGCAAGTTCATTTACCAAAATAAAAACCAGAGACGCCTTTCTCAGATGTAAAACATGTCACCTTTGACAGAGTTACATTTTAAATATATATCCATCCATCCTCTATACACCGCTTTATCCTCACTCGGGTCGCGGGGGGTGTTGGAGTCTATCCCAGCTGACTCTGGTGAAGGCAGGGGACACCCTGGACAGGTCACCAGTCTGTCACAGGGCTACATATACAGACAAACAATCACACTCACATTCACACCTACCAATTTAGAGTAATCAATTAATCTCAGCATATTTTTGGACTGTGGGAGGAAGCCGGAGTACCCGGAGAAAACCCACGCATGCACAGGGAGAACATGGAAACTCCATGCAGAAAGATCCCAGGCCCAGGCCAGGATTTGAACCGGGGATCTTCTTGCTGCAAGGCAAAAATGCTAACCACTACACCACTGTGCAGCCCATTTTAAATGATAAATGATCACAAATTATCTGACACTCATGTTCCTCCATAACAATACACAGCGAGCTGCTGTTCCAGCCTGGGTCACGTTATAGTATTTTCTGACAAAGTAAAACTAAGAGTGACATCATGACAGTAGCTGAAGACAGACAGTAATGTTCAACATTCTTACTTTAACTTTTTCTCTTCACTGAAATGGAAGACATGTTGAGTCACTGTTAATTTTACATCATTATAAACTTACCTTTTGGCTCAGCCCACTCCTGTAATGTTTCCTTGCTGTGGCTTAAAAGGCGCAACCACACCATTCTGCGTGACTCTGACACTTAACAGCATTTACTGTTTTATGAGAAATTAAGAATATATCGACATTTAATTGGCAAAACTCCGGCCAATGATCATTATTTTGAAAAGGGCTATAATTGGTCGATTTAACTGGCTGGCCAATAAATCAGCCGGGCCCTGCTGTTCAGCATCTTCCATGTGGTGTTGCTTGGTGCGGCCACTATTGGCTCAACTGTCCATTTGTGCATGCGCAACGACAAGTTTACTGTAACAAAAAGCCCGAAGTGTGTTGCCAGATACATTTCAGGAAGTTTGAGTCATTCTGCTCTGCAGATGCGTTAATTGCATTAAAATTTTTAATCAGATTAATCATGATGATGGATTAATCCGTGTTACAGCCCTAATATTACTATTAAATTTGATTTTGCATACGTGTAGAGTTAGTGTAATGAAGTCCAGATTTCCTTGCAAAATCATAGACATCGCTTAGAATGATAGATAGATAGATAGATAGATAGATAGATAGATAGATAGATAGATAGATAGATAGATAGATAGATAGATAATCTATCTATCTATCTAATCTATCTTCACAACCAACACAGCATACTAGTAAACTGTTCTTAAGGCTCAGATTGAATTAAGCTTTGAAAATGAATGTCCACTGTGTTCCTAATTTCATAAAGTCCAGGGAAATTTCTTGTTTGATTTGACATTAGCTGTCGGATCCAATAATATGTCTCCCAATGCTACTCACATGCTGATTACTTTGTTATTGAGTATATTAAGCAGTTTCAACTTAAAATTTGAATCCTTAATGATTCAGTTCATGTGATGAAACTGCCATATGAGCATTATTGCAATCACCGGTGATCCTATTTGTCAGTAATGCTCGCTTCAGCATGTTGTTTCTCTCTGCCTCATAATGACTTACCTTTGCTTTGTGACTCATACATAATTACCACCAGATCTGAATCTCTTTGCTTCCATCAACTCATCTATTGACACTGCCAACAAAGTGCAAAACTGATGCAGCTTAATCAGTGGGCTCTTTTCAAAACTGCAGAAATGTCTTAAGTCCGTGGACAGTGTTTCCACCCTGTTTTAATTCAGTATTTTGAACTACTGATCATTTTGATTTTCTTTGCAGAACATTCTGTGGAATAAAGCAGCAGGGATAGTACTCTCAGGTTTTTCAGAGTAGTATGTCAAACGCATTTTGACAACAAAATGTGAAATAGCTACACTGGTCCATAGCACAAAAATACATTAGTTTTACAAATAAGGCTTTAAAAACTGCGTGATTTTTATTACTCTGTCAATGAACACAGCGGAGTACGTGACGATCGGCGTACATTTTTCTGTCTGTTTGTCTGTTAGCAACATTACTCAAAAATGACCTAATGGATATGAATGAAGGTCAGAAATGACACAAGGAACAAGTGATTACATTTTGGCAGTGATGCAGCTCACAGTCTGAATCCACAGATTTTTTTTAAAGCTTTCTGTATCCTTGTGAGATCGAGGCATGGGCTCACTGACTATAACAAGTGAACACTACGTCAGCTGCCTGCTGACGATCACATGACTGTGATCCTACTACAAATCGACTGTTGCAAACTTATCAGGACTTATCTGTCGGAAATGACACAAGGAACAATTCATTAAATTGTGTTGGTGTTTCTGAGTCCCATCAATTCCCGCCGCCCGCTACATATTTAGGTCATGCTTTTCACATAGCGTGCACATGCATAACACACTCCTGTGCTCAGCGCAAGGCTATTTTTTTAAATTAAAGATTTCATCTGTCGGGAATTATACAGTGACTGAGCAGCCTTGGCAGAGTACTGCGCTCTCCGAGTGCTTTTCTTGCTTTTATTAACCTATTATTTCACTTTTCACATAATGTTTCTCTTTACACATAAAAAGAACAATAAAGCCCACATAGAAGGTTAAAATGATGGATTCCACAGATTGTGAAACTTCCTCAAATATCTAAACTAGCCATCGCTGACTTAAAAGGAGGACAGATTCAGCTACTGCACAGCTTATTTCTTGCCTTTCAGAAATACTTTTCACTGAAGTGTTTTCGCAATAGAGGGGAAAGCTGCTGGATCGTCAAGCTGAAAGCGCTGTCATGTGACCACGTAGTGGCCCACTGAAGCTTGAGTGCTGTCATGTGACGATGTTGTGACCCACTAGTGACCGCCCACCATCTGTGCGATTTTCAGATGTGGTGCGTTTACATGCAGGAAAATCACATCTAGTGAACATGTACCTTTAACGTGCATAATCTATGTCTACATAACAACTCAAACATGTCGTGGTATGGATCATAAAGACCTCTGAAGGTGTCCTGTGGTGTCTGTTGCTAACATTTTGCTGCACGAATCATGTATATTATGAGTAGAGCAGCTGTGGATCTGTGGACAGATGCTTTTTTCTCTTTCTGGAGATTTGAAATTCAGGTTACACCTTGAATTCTTATCAAGTTCCTAAAAGTCTTCATGAAGTTTTTTTTTTTCAGTGTGGCAGGGCACATTATTTTACTGAGGGATGTCACTTCCATCAGCGAGTCTCATGATCTGCATTTTACTCAAATAGGTTGATTAAAAACAGCCTCAATAATGTCTGGATCCAGAGTTTCACATCAGACCAACACCCTGTCATGGGTTCATGGTTTATCCTTTCTCAAGCTACTGCTGGAAAATAGTCACCACTACTGAATGGCAGCACACCCATAGGTCCTAACAATCTGGCTTCATTCACAACTTTAAAGACATTGAATATTTTTTCAGGGATATATGCCTGTTTTCATAGCACCTTCGTAAGGCCAGTGTTATAGTCTTCATATCCGAACGTATTTGTTATTGTCCATGTGATGTAAATTTCATGGGATGCCATCTTCACAAGTCTGTGGCAGTCTGTGTGGATGCCTCTGCAGAAACACGGCCCAACATTTGTATCTGTGCACTCTATGCTATAAGAGCAATAGTGTACATACATGGCACTAGTATACTCCATGGAATATTACAATCTAATGCGCATGTATGAAACAAATTGCTCTCAGCAGACTCAAAAAAGCAGTATAATAAAAAAACAACCTTGCATCTTTGGTATTTATGGCTGTCTGAGTGAACCCCAACAAGGGAGTCAAGTCTTTATTTTGTTATGTTTACCATTTTGAATTTCTAAAAGTTTGATGTGACAATTGTTAAAAAAAAAAAAACAAGTCAGCATAATCTCTTCTCTGCAGCTGAGAATGTCAGGGTCAGACAATCTTCCATCTTCTTCAACAGACTCCGAGCAGGACCCCTACACAGTAAGTCAGACACTCAATTCTATTCTGAGATGAGACTGATTTTAATGAGGGTAGCTTTTTGAAAAGAGCTTTCCCTTTGGATCTCTTTTTATGCTTGTAATTTGTTAAGCTTTCAGTTTTTTATGGAGTGACATGCAAGACTTTTATTAAATCAGATAATCGATGTCTGTGAGTGGCCTGGACTGGTCATGACTGCAAAGCATTACGTGCCGCAATGACAGGTTAAATTTGCATTTTCTCAACAAAACAAGCGGCAACCCTTTCTTGATACATGTTGTAACTGTGTCACATCCAGTTTTTTAAGAATTATTCTCCTGGGTAGAGTAATAAGCCGACATAGCTGAGGACCCTTTAAAATTGTTCTTTTTTTCACCATCCTTCTCCTGTCCATTTTTCAGCTTCTTTTTTTAAATGGCATCATATGATTGTCATGACACTTGTTGGAATAAGGGGTTCTGAAGCTGCATCACACTCTCATCATGTATTTTTCATGTGTTGTGTAATGAGAGTTGTATAGGGTAAACTACACTTTATGAATAAAATTGCACTCACTTATCATTACACCATTGGATATAATCTATAAATTGAAGATTAATATTTCAGAATTAATATTAATAAATTATCGAATCTCCCTGTATCGATCAGTCTTATAATATGAAGCCATGAACTCTGATTTCACTAACCTCCACTTCCCAAAGAAAAAAAATGCACTGTAGCATTAACAGTAAAATATTTACTAACTACTGCTACAAACAAATAATAAGACAACAATGATGTAACAAACAACAAACAGTGAATGAATAAATGCAGGTAAATAAACTCTTTAAAAAAGACAGGAATCTGGTGTTTGTCTAAAATCCTCCTCAGTTTTTCAGACACACCAGACACATATGGGATCACTATATTGTTGCGCCTGCTCTCCTTCTCTTCAGTCTTCACTGGGTTGTTCTCCTTTCTGGATCTTGTGTGAGCCTTCACAAAGGTCCAGTCAGGGTATCCACAAGTTTTCAGTGCCCCTTTCATGTGTTTGTGTTCTTTTTCCTGGCCTTGGGTACTTGTGGGTAACGTGTCAGCTCTGTGTTGCAGGGTCCTGATGACTCCTAGCTTGTGCTCCAGTGGATGGTGAGAGTCAAAAAGCAGGTACTGGTCCGTGTGTGTTGGTTTCCTGTATACCCCAACACTCAGACTTCCATCTCTAACAGAAATGGATTCATTAAGATTACACACACAGCATCCAAAATTATTATTCTGCCCACTATGGACCTCTCCCACCTCAACAATAGCGCTGTGACACGTGTGGCTCGGACAGTCAGCAGGGACCCGGACCATCCACTCCACACTCACTTCTCCCCACTGCCCTCTGGCCGGAGGTACAGGACTCTGAGGTGCACTTCAGTAAAAGCTTTGTCCCCTCCGCCATTGCTGCTCTTAATCACCGGTAGCATGTTTTCCATCCATCTCTCACCAGCATGTGTGTTGTCCTTTTGCCTTGTGTTTAACTGTTTATGATATGTGTATTTCTTATGTACCTGGCAGTGCCTGTCTATCTATCTATCTATCTATCTATCACCCAAAATGGTCTGAAGATCCATTTGGTGGCTTTTTACTGAGCTTTTACCCTCGTCCCACTGTTCTCCTTTGTTAATCGAGTTTAGCTTACATGTCATCATATGACCAAAGTACGGAGCTTTTGTGACATGATACCAGATGGTGGTGTATTCTGTGCAGATATTTGTTTAACAATGATAAGGTTACAACAGTTGTAAATTGTGGAATGGTTTGTCGTAAATGCAACTCAGAAATCATGTACCTAAATCCAACCACACTGTTCACATTATTGTCATGCAGCATTATTGGAAGTCACACAAAATGAACTACTAGTTCTTTTTGTTTAGACTTTAACAGTGGATGTCACCGGGATAATAAAATATTGATGAAAGGGCCAAACTTGATGATTAAGATCAAGACATGAAGTTTTTAGGAGCTACAAATATTACTCTCTAAGCAGATTTAAGGACATGATTACAAACATTGGAGATATTCATATAAGTGTCACTTCCATTAATTTCAGCAGCACCAGTACGACATTTTTGTGTTCAGAAGTGTAAGGAAATTTGTGAAAATGGCTGAACAAGAACCCTTGCTTGTATACAATACATTCTTAAAAAACAAAATAATTTTTAACTACTGGCTATTGCACAAGGAATACAGTCAGAATTGAGAGGAGGGATAAGATTTCCTACACTTCAGAAGCAAAGACAGAGGTATCAAGGACAACTGGTTAGTATCATCAGCATATGCAACAAATTCTTTTCTTGTCCCCATTTAGACTCCTTATGAGTAGACTGTCACAGTGATCGATAACAGCCACTACAGAGCAGGCTCATTTTGTTTCCACATGGAGAACTGCCCTAACTATCATTTCTAATGTGTAAACGTCAGCAAGGATGGATTTTTAATCCAGAACTGGCAAGGTGGTGCATCAGAGGGGAGGGAGGTCCCAGCATCAATCATGTCAGAGGGTTGGAGGAAAGCAGGCATGACAAATGACCAAGGCTGCCATCAGCTTTCTAGCTCTGAATCTGCCATTGCAGAAAGAGAGAAGTTAGTCATTTATATACGGCAGCCCAGCATGGAATCGACAGGCAATACACACATCTGTCCCTCTGATTGTGAATGCTGTTGCAATAGGGGATTCTATGAGTGTTAGCATTTTTTCTTCTGGCTCTGGGCTCTTTGTTGGCCCTGGGCTCTTGATACAGATAACACTTTGTCTGCAGCTTACATTTGCATGCTGTGCTAGTTTGTTTTCCAAGACCACCAATAAATGCATCAATGGTCTATCTTTTTTAAAGTCAATGTTCTGGCAGCTATTGCAAGATAATGTCTGCTGACGTCCAACGGTAGGGGTGAGCACATATCTGAAAAGAAAGCTCTTACAAACACATGATGTACAGAATTTTTTGTCAAACTAATATCAGTGTCTCCTAATTCTGATACATGGTCCCTGCCTGGAAACAGAAATGTTGTGGAACTGAGATATTCAGCAGTATGATTGTGAGGACAAAACATTATTTGGGAGGAGGATGATTATATGTCCAAAATCTAGTGATGAGACACAAATCTTAAGATTTCTATGTAGTCTGGTGAGTATCAGACTATTTTCTTCTCAAACCTTCTCTTTGGTTTTGGCTAAACCCCTAAAAACTCACCCAGAACCATCAATTGTGTCATGATTCCAGTGGTGAGAACCCAAGCAGCAGGCACAGACAGGTGGGTGAATTAATAATGATTTAATAAAAATATATATCAACAGAAAACGCTTAATAAAGGAAGCAGGAGAGAAATAACAGAGAGGAGAAACTAAACTGAACTAAACAAAGGGCGGACCCGAAGGCCAAGATACGGCTAAACATAAAACTAAACTAAATTAATGGGGAAGGTGACTCACTGATAGTCCGGTGTAGGATTTCTGATATATGTTGATATATGTGTTTAAATTGTTTGTAAGGGTTTTCTCCACCAATTATAACCGTAAGATTATAATAATGTTTCTCCACCAATATTAACCCTTTAAGCTTCAGTCAATTCCAGCCGTTTTCAGTACAAAAAAATCGCTAATATTCTATTTTTAAATTTAAAAAATTACAAAAAATACAGGGAATATCGGACGCACATCGCGAGGTGCATTTCCTTGAAAACGACCGATTCGTGGATTTTATACCGACTTCAGGACATGTTTTGGACAAAATAGTTTACTGGCTTGTGTCATCTGGATGTAAAAGGTTGGATTATGGCCGTTTTTTGTGGAATATTTTTTTCTGTGTGTAATAATGAACCCGGAAATGTGAGTCGCGCTGTGTGCGTTGAAGCCGTGTATAGAGAACGGATGGATGAATATTTGTTTTTGTCGGACAAATGTGTTTTTCTCACCCGCTGTGGTAATCACATCTGAAAGTGGTTTATACCGGCGGATTCATGAGAATCTAAGCTTTCCATCGGCGTATAGTGTTTGTATAATCGTGTTTGCAGCCGTCGGACAGAAATTCCTATGCAAATTAGTAGGTGTACCGCCGGCGGTACACCTACTACGCACTGAAGCGTAAAGGGTTAATGTAGGGATACTGTTTGCTCAAATGGGGATAAGAGTTTCATACAGAATTATTATATAGTCTACCTGATATTCGACCAGCAAAGTATTTAGATTAGACAAATATAATAATTAGCCTATGAAACACTTCTTGTTGTGCTGTCAAGAAGAGCTTCAGGAATCATAAGGGGAAGTATTTAGCTTGAAAGGTTATGTATAAAATTGAGGTAGCTGGAATCTGTACAAGTTAGGGACCAAGATGTGAACAACAAAACAACTGAGGCACTGAACTTATATTTATGTAGCTTATATTTATATGTATGTATGAAGCTAAGGTGCTTCCAAACGTCGGATTTATACTTTGAAGGCATTTTGATATTGTTAGCCATACTGTATTTCTGCGGCATTCCTGTGCCTCTACTGTAGGAATGCTGCTGCACTGCTTAGTTGCTCACCATCATCTGACGGAGCAGAGGTGCAAAAGTTGTACAGTATTCACAAAACATAGGAAACACAAATCACTGTTTTCATTTATTTAAAAAAAATGGATGTCAGGAGCTTAAAAATTGATATAGTATCGAGTGACAGAGTATTGCGATATATTGTCATATTGATGTTTTTTCACACCCCTAGAGTTCATCAGCCACTAGAAAGTGGCTGACGCATTTGTCAAACCAAAGGGCAAAACTGTATGCTGAAAAAGTGATCTGGAGTGACAAAGGTGCTGATGTCAGAGATATATGGTGTCAGTAGGACTATGCCAGTAACCTTCGATCAGATCTAACTTTGTGACACACTTGGCAGATCCCACATGGTCAACACAATCATCCATATGAGGGAGGGGAAAAGAATCTAGTTTCGTAACTACATTAACTTTATGACAATCATTGCAGAAGCACAGGGTCTGATCAGGTTTTGTGACAACTAGTAAAGATGAGCTCCAGGAACTTTTACTAGGAATAGAAAAACCATGGTCGATAAGATATTTTACCCCTTGCTACATTACTAGAAAAACCGAGTAGGCATGCTGCTCAGTGGGCTTAGGTTTACCCACACTGATATTGTGGCTTAGTTTTGGATGACTTTACAAATGTCAGACCTGGCAGCATTGGACAGATGACCAAAAATCCAGTTAAGTCAAACAGAATCTGTGAGTTTCTGAGACACATACAGGAAGCAGAGCTGCACCAGTCATCCAGTCCATCATTATTGGGATTATACAAGGAATGCACAGCAGACATGGAAGCAACACATGAAACTACATAAGTTTCACAAGTTTTAACAGCACCATTCTTATGGACCATTTTATGGTCAACATACTTCTTTCTTTTGATGTGACATGATTTTTCTTTCATTCAGGGATCAGGATTACATAACCTATTATCCATAAAAAAATAACAGGGTACTGTATATGATAATAGATTGTTGTGATTCCTAAATGACTGGATGTGATGTAATCATGGGCTAATTACAGGACCTAAAGACAGAATGTAGTGGCACTACAATTTGGAATACATAATCATGTGTTACACCAGACCTAGGTGCATTAGTACACCATCACCTACAAGACATAGTATTTTCACCTGCTGAGTTTTCACTAGAGACCAACAAAAAGATAATATAGTTTCAGTTTTCTGAGATGCAATCAGTGGCTCTTTATCTTCAGACAATATGTGTCATGGCCCTCCCTCCCCTGTGCTGCACTCCTGGCCAGCTCTCAGCTTCGGCTGATTGGGAGCAGCTGCGGAGGAGCATAGCCGCTCCTAATCTGCAACCAGCGGCTGATAAAACCTGGCTCACTCGACCACTCAGCGCAGGGCCATTGCCTGAGATGCATCTGTCTGGGTGGCGCTGTTCTGGTTGCCTCTGCTGGCGCTCCACCAAGCCACCCTGTTCCGGTTTCCCCAGCTCTGGATTTCCCTGCCTGCTCTGTCCTGCCCGGCCCAGCTCTGGAGCTCTCCCTGTCAGCTCTGTCCCTGGAGTCTTTCCTACCCCTCTGTCCCTGCCACGACCCCACCACCAATCCCCGTCAGCTCTGTCCCTGCCTCGGCTCTACAGCCACCGGCCCGCTGCGTACAGGCAGCCACCTGCTCGGTCCCCAGAACTTCCCCACTGTCCTCGCCTTGGCTCCCGGTCCCTGGACTTTTAGTTGTAAGTCTTTCTGATAATTTCTTAGTCTAGCCCAGGGGTCGGCAACCTTTAACACTCAAAGAGCCATTTCGACCCGTTTCCCACAGAAAAGAAAACACCGGGAGCCGCAAAATCCTTTTGGCATTTAAAATGAAGACAACACTGCATATATCACTTTTTTACTTCTATGTCCTTGTTAATCAGTCGTGGTTAATTAATTACAAAGCCTCTAATTAGATAGATTCATTTTTTAATCGTGTCCTTCCACTAATATTTATCTTAGTTGGTTAATGTCATTTTTGCTCCTGGACCTCATATATTACGTAATGTTAGCTGGAAATCAATATTTTGCGAATGTCTATTTAACTTGTAAAATCTATTTATCTTAAGCTAATAACTTTTCTCCGGTAAGTCGCTGCCCTATTTTCCAAGACGACACTCCTCTGACTCTCTGACCTGCTGCCTGGATGTGACATCGAGACGTGTTCTTGTGAGTAACCTTAGTACTCGTGAGTACTTCTGACTCAAAGACAGACGTGTCTTTCTTGGAGTGGAGCTTTAATATACAGGCTTGCCATTCTTGAGTACAAAACGATGTGAAACTACAGGCGTTGCTTCTCCATCTTCTTTGCATTAACTTTGTGCTCTCGTGTCCCAGGGAAAAAACCCCAGCAGCACATCCGGTGGAGTGACACGTCAAAATAAGAGCGGTAATTTCACAATAAAACTATCTATATTAAAATGCATTGAAACGCGCCTGAAAGGCAGAACAATTTATTTTCCAAAGTTACAGGGAGCCACAACAGAGGGCTGAAAGAGTCGCATGCGGCTCCGGAGCCGCGGGTTGCCGACCCCTGGTCTAGCCCATGTCGTGGTCAGTTTTTGTTCCTTGCCTTTGTTTCATTGGAGCCCCGCTTTAGTTTTATTAGGAACCGAGCCAGCGAAGCTGGCGAGTCCCTATTGTATTTGCTCCGTTTCTTCTTCTTATTATTATTATTCTACGCCACACGTTTCGCTTAATTTGATCCCTTAAACGTGCATAACTTTTTCTGAAATTTGGCACACACGTCGGGTCACGCGAAAAATTCGATATTCTGAAAAAAATATCTTCAAAAACTCTATAGAGCCACCTAGGGACACAAAAACCTGCAAAGACACACAAGGCCAACACAAAAGGCTCAGCTCTCCGCACAAGAATATCGTAGAGACATGCAACTACCACTCACGCGTTCGTCCGCTCGAGCTCTACGAAAACCTGTCTGACCAATTTGAGCTATCTTCAATCTAGGGGGCGCTATAACCCAAAATTTGAAAACCCTTTAAAGATTATCTCCTCCAAAACCGTACAATATTTCGGCTTCATAGCCAGATTATAGTGAATATCCAGCCAAACAAAAGTTATCAAAAGAAAAAGGCTAACTTGTCTAGTTTTTATAAGCTGTCAAAGTTTGTCTTCACCTGAAACCATGTTTCGCTTAATTTGACCCCTAAACGTTCATGGATTTTGCTGAAATTTGGTATGCAGGTGCAGTCTCCTGAAAAGTTCAATATTCTGAAAAAACTTTATAGCGCCACCGAGGGACACAAATACTGCAGAAATCACAAATGGCCTCAGCTCTTCGCACAGTAATGTCATACAGAGATGCAACCACCACTCACGCGTTCGTCTGCTCGAGCTCTACGAAAACCCCTCGACGGATTTGAGGTATTTTCAACCTAGGGGGCGCTATACACCAAAATATGCAAAACCTTTAAACATTATCTCCTCCGAAACCGTACAATATTACGGCAGAGGAATTCCTCTGCCTTTCATCTTTGGTCACGGACGGCACTTGCATGCCGACCATGCGGGGGGGCAGGGCAAGGTCCCACCCAATGCTGCTTGCAGCTTTAATTTAGACTACCCTCTGTATGGGATTTTGGTGTGCCTCAGTTTGATTATTAAAACCTGTGTTTAAGTATCTGCCTAGCTCTGAGTGCTTGCTTCTTGGTTCAAAAACCCTGCATTCTAACAATATGAGACTTATATCATCATAGCAAAGTTCAATGGGGACAGATGCACTTTCTTTAGTCTCTGAAAACTGAAACTAAGTGATAAAAAAAGAGTTTAAAGCACTATATTGATGTAAACTCAAATATTAACAGCTCAAAAAAGCAATAAATAAATCCCTAGTAAACAAAAACAGAACAGCATGAACTGAAAGTGCTGTTTCATGATCAGTGTGCTTGTCCAGCTAGGATCTTTGGTGGACACTGATGAAGTTTCTCTTGGAACCCACAGACATGCCTCATTACCTCATATTCCTTACTGGGCTATACATACATTGCCTTGCAAAAGTATTCTCCCCTCATTGGCCTTGTACCTATTTTGTCACATTACAACCTCTAATTGAAATATTTTTTCCTAATCTGAGTTTTACTTGATGAATCTGCATCAAAGAGTAAGTTTTGGTGAAATCAGAAATTTATTTATAAAAAAATAATTTAAAAAAAATGAAAATTGGCATGTGCAAATGTATTCACCCCATTGTTATGAAGTCCCTACAAAGCTCTGGTGCAACCAGTTACCTTCAAAAGGCATATAATTAGTGAAATGAAGTCCACCTGCCTGTCATATGATCTGTCAGTATTTATCTTTTCTGAAAGGCCCCAGAGGCTGAAACACCTAAATAAGAGGCACCACTAACCAAACACTGCCATGGAGACCAAGGAACTCTCCAAACAAGTCAGGGACAAAGTTGTTGAAAAAGCCAGGGTTGGGTTATAAAAAAATATCCAAATATTTGATGATCCCCAGGAGCACCATCAAATCCATTATAATCAAATGGAAAGAACATGGCACCACAACAAACTTGTCAAGAGAGGGCCACCCACCAAAATTCACAGACCAAGCAAGGAGAGCATTAATCAGAAGGTCAGCACAAAGACCAAAGGTAACCCTGGAGGAACAGCAGAGTTCCACGGCAGAGGCAGGAGTATCTGTCCATAGGAGCACATTACACTGTACACTCCATAGAGCTGATCTGTATGGAAGAGTGATCAGAAGTAAGCCAGGACTTTCAGCTAAAAATAAGAAGGCACATCTTGAGTTTGCAAAAAGGCATGTGGGAGACTCCCAAAATGTATGGAGCAAGGTGCTCTGGTCAGATAAGACTAAAATTTAACTTTTGACTGTCAAGGAAAACGCTATATCTGGCGTACACCCAACACATCTCATCACACCAAGAACACCATCCCCACAGTGAAACATGGTGGTGGCAGCATCAGGGACTGGGAAAGTGGTCCAAGTTGAGGGAAAGATGGATTGTGTTAAATACAGGGATATTCTTGAGCAAAACCTGTAGCAGTCTGTAAGAGATTTGAGACTAGGATGGAGGTTCACCTTCCAGCAGGACAATGACCCAATATACTGTTAATGCAACACTCGAGTGGTTAAAGGGGAAACATAAATGTGTTGGTATGGCCTAGTCAAAATCTAGAGCTCAATTCAACTGAGAATCTGTGGTGAGACTTAAAGATTGCTGTTCATAAGCACAAACCATCAAACTTGAAGGAGCTGGAGCAGTTTTGCCTTGAGCAATGGGCAAAAATCCCAGTGGCAAGATGTGGCAAGCTCATAGAGACTTATCAGAGATGACTTGCAGCTGTGATTGCCACAAAAGGTGGCGCGACAAAGAACTGACTTTAGAGGGGTGAATGCTGATGCACATTGATGTTTTCTGTTATTTTATTATAATTTTTGTTTGCTTCAAAATACGATGTACACGCTCTGCGTCCTTACTGGCATGAGCACATTCTTGCAGATTCAACAGAAGTACTATGCTATTGTTGAGTTGCTGTTTCAAAATGACAACAAAAAGCAAAGCAAAAAGCGTGCTTATTAGTTGTTCCTCCATGTTGTTGGGGAAAAGAAATACTGCGGCAAATGAAGTTTGTTTTCTTCCGGTAAACAGGGATACGTCACGTCCACTTCCTGTCCAATCAGAATCATTTCTAACACCCAAGCATTACAGGAATGAAGGAAGTGGAATAAACGTGCAGTCCATATAAACCTTAATTTTACATTAATATTTACATGTAAATGCGAAGCACAAAACTTTAATTCCGAATGAGTGAATTTCGAATTAATGATTCCTAATTAAAAAACTTCATGTTACTATGGTCATGTTCTGTAAATTAAATAATGCAAACCTTCAAACAATCCGTTTTAATTCCAGGTTGTGAGGCAACAAAACAGGAAAAATGTCAAGTGGGGTGAATACTTTCACAAGGCACTGTAGATATATATGCTGATATTCCTGAATGCAATATTATTAAGGCAGCTAAATGCATTAACTTTAGTTTCCTTCATCTCTGTGAAAAGGTAAAGAAACAACCCCCCCATCATAAAGTGTGTAAAGAAGTGGTCTGATGAGGCCACTGATGTGCTGCAGGACTGCTTTGAGACCACAGACTGGGATGTACTGTGTGGTCCACACGGGGAGGACACTGATGCACTGACGGACACTATTATGGACTATATCAGCTTATGTGCAGAGAACACCATACTGACGAGGAAAGTATGGTGTTCCTCTAACATCAAACCCTGGGTGACCCCACAACCAAAGGCCCTGCTGAAGGACAAGAGGGGGGCTTTTGGATCTGGGGACAAAGAGGAGCTGAGGAGGGTGCAGAAGGAGACACATTGGAACTCTTGTGCAGAGGCTCTCAGAGTCACAGTTTAAGTAACAAAACTTAAGATAAGAAATCGCTATACAAAAGGAAACAAAAATATAGATATGTATGACAAATATAAAAATATAAAATTTAAATTTAAATATAAAGACAGGACAAGGCCAGCTACAGGACCAAGATGGAATCTCACCTGCAGGAAACTAACACAAGAGAGGTCTGGAGAGACCTGAGATCCATCTCTGGTTACAGCTGAGGCAATGAGAGTGGAACTACAGCAGGAGACCGGGAGTGGGCCAATGAGCTGAAACTGTTCTTTAACAGGTTTGACTCTGCTCCCACTCCTCCCCCCTCTCATAAAAGCACTGACCAGCCAGCTCCTTCTTCACACCTCAGCTCTATACCACCAACACCAACACCTCTCCTCCTCTCCCCATCCTCCACCACCTCCCAGCTCCACATTCAGCCCCATCACCCCTCCTTTTGTCACCCCCCACCACCACCTCTCCTTCTCCTCCACCACTCCCTGGCCTCTCCATAACAGCTGATCAGGTGAGAAGTGAGCTTAGAAAGATTAAGACCAGAAAAGGCCGCAGGTCCTGATGGAATTGGCTCCATACGCCTTAGGGTGCTTTCACACCTGTTAGTCCGTTAGAGTGGTTCGTTTGGACCCAAAAGTAGTTACAATGTTGCTGATTTCAACTGGTTCGGTTCGCATTCACACCAGTGTTTTCGCAGTTGAACCAACTACGATGAATGTTATATCTCCCCCTAGTCATTTGGCGGCGCTGTTCACAAAAATAATGACGTAGGTGAACGCTGATTGGCGCAGCATGTGAAGAGGGAAAAACCCCAGAAGAAAACAACAGGCTGTGTTTATTCCATGGATCGAGGTTTATTCGTAAACAATGAACTATGCTCTCCTGTTCCTTCTTGTTGCCATATATTCGTATCATTGCTTTATGCAGCAAGCACAAATACTGCTGTTGTTCCAGCATGAAGCTCGCATTCGGTACGAGAACATTACACAGTCGTTTTTGGCACGGAGAAGATGCATTGCAAGACGTTATCGTTATCCCAAAATTCCCCGTGCAGGTTGCTACGGAAGCTCCCGTAGACCAAAAATTCTGCTGCGCCATCAAACCGGTCCGAATGGAGACAGGTTTGTGTTCTCACCAGGAGCGAACCGAACTGGAGTTCACATAGAAGCAGACCGAGACCACCTCTCGAAGGTGGTCTCGGTCCGGTTCTTTAGTCCGCACCAAAAACATCTGGTCTGCTTTCACACCAGCCCAAACGAACCATACTTGCTGGTGTTGCGGACTCCAGTCCGCTTTAAGCGGACCAAAATGCGAATGTGTGAAAGCACCCTTAGAGACTGTGCAGACCAGCTCTGTCAGGTGCTGATGCGCATCTTTAACCTGAGCCTGAGTCTGGAGAGGGTTCCTGTGTTATGAAAGACTTCCTGCCTGGTTCCTATCTCAAGACCAGGAACCCAAAGGAGCCTAACCACTTCAGACTTGTGGCCCTCACTTCTCATCTGATGAAGTCCATGGAGAGGATCGTCCTCAGGAACCTCCATCCCCGGTAGAGCCCACATCTGGTTCCACTGCAGTTCACTTACCAACTGAACAGTGGAGTGGATGATGCAGTCGTCTACCTGCTGCATAGATCGCTGACTCACCTGGAGAAAACCAGCAGAACTGTGAGGGTCATGTTCTTTGACTTCTCCAGTGCTTTCAGCACAATCCAGTTTTCTTTGCCTAAGGGGAAGCTTAAAGGAGCGGGAGTAGACTTTCACCAAGCTGCATGGACCATCCGCTACCCCACCAACAGACCACAGTACGAGAGGCTTCAGGACTGTGTGTCTGATGTGGTAGTCAGCAGCATGGGGGCCCCACAGGGGACAGTGCTCTCCCCCTTTCTCTTCACCCTGTACACGTCGGACTTCCACTACAACTCTGAGAGCTGTCACCTCCAGAAGTTCTACGATGATACAGTCATTGTTGGGTGTGTGTCTGAAGGGGACGAGCTGGAGTACAGGATGGTTATCTCTGACTTTGTTGACTGGTGTGAGCGAAATAATCTCCAGCTCAACGCCGGTAACGCGAAGGAGATGATCATCGACTTCACCGGTGAACATCCAGGGTTTGGACATTCAGATGGTGGACACATACAAATACCTGGGTGTTCACCTCAACAATAAACTGGACTGGACACACAACACAGAGGTCCTGTACAAGAAGGGCCAAAGTCGTCTCTACTTGCTGAGGAGACTGAGGTCCTTTGGAGTGTGCAGGACTCTGCTCTGGACATTTTATGACTCTGTGGTAGCGTCTGCTATCTTATATGCAGTGGTCTGCTAGGGAGCACTGAAAGAAACAGAAAGAGACTGAACAGACTGGTCAGGAGGGCCAGTTCTGTCCTGGACTGTTCCCTGGACTCCATAGAGGAGGTGGGTGAGAGGAGGATGTTGACAAAGCTCACATCCATCAGGGACAATCCCTCTCACCCACTGCATGACACTGTGGGGTCTTTAAGCAGCTCCTTCAGCAGCAGACTGAGATACCCACCCTGCAAGAAGCAACGCTATCGCAGGTCCTTCATTCCATCTGTTGTTTGACTTTATAACAACATCATCAGTGGCTCATGCTGGCATATACTGGACTCATATCATATCACCCCAAAGTATGAAATTTTCACAGCAATTCTTGCACTGCTACACCTCTGCACTTATTTTTTCAAGCCACTTTATATTGTATTGTCTACAGTGAGTTAGTGCTGTACTATTTCATTCTCATTTCTCATCCCTGTCCATATTGTAAATATTATTACTACTATTTTATTATTTTATTACTATTAATATGTTTATTGCTACATAAGCTTGCTGTAAAAATGTGAATTTCTCCTGGAGTGGAGAGAAATAAAGGACTATCTTATCTTAAACAAAGCTGAGGGCATCTATGGCAATGTGACATGCAGATCTCAAATAGCAAATAGCATGTCAGTGGCATGATGGATGGATGATGGAAAAATGACTTGTGCAGGTTTCAGCTGGGTCAGCTTAGAGTCATTGAAAGCAAAATTAATACACAATTGGCTGAGCAATTACATGATTTTCACTGTTGTTTTTTTTATTTTCTTCCCTGTGAGCTTTCTCTCTCTGCTTTCTCAAGACCAATCAACATATGGTGGCTTCCTTTGAGAATGAGGCCAAGTGTTCTGGCAACTACAAAGAGCAGCTGCACACACATACACACACAATCACACATGCACCCAGTAACACAGATAGAATACATGCATTCAGGGGCATGTGACAGATATGGGCATATGACAGGGCACACGCACGCACGCACGCACGCACGCACAAGGAAAATCTTTGGAAGTGTGAATTGAAAGCAGACGACCGAAAGGACAACAAACCGCCGGAACATTTGCAAGGTAAATGCAGCCTCATTACATGGGGAAGCATGAAAAGCAGTGCTTCCGTCGCACATTACATGAAAAGCTCCCATTGTTCCAGCACTACATGAACACACTGTCGCTCCATTGTGGAAATAATAAAGTGGAGAGCCCTTGTTCTGTGGGCCTTTAATTTCAACAAAAAGACAAACAGTGTCTGATTCACTGTCTTATTCATCCAAGCCTGTCGCCTTGTTCCACCACAAGAGAAGACGTAGGGAAACCCATCATCAGCTGAAATATGTGACACTGCCTTGAACTAATCAGGTAGAGAGAATACTTTGAAATTGGTGTGATTATCATGCAATACACTTTTCTTTGGGTGCAGTGTGTTAGACAAATTCATACAACAGATAGTTCTGGCCCTGTCTTGAAGTGGAGAGTGATAGTGAGAGTGATAAAGCATGTTTTTATTATTTCAGCATTATGCTTGCCAGGTACAGGTAATTATCTACATTATATCCTTGTGTTTCTGATTGAATTAGTGTGTTGTGGTTATGTTAGGAATGCTATGTTCACTCAAGTGAGAACGCAGGGCATCAAAAGAATTACATTTTTATGATCTTTTATCAACGTGAAAAACACAAATAAGCATGGTGAAAACAAGTTGGTAAGGTGTTATGTATGTCAACTTTCTCATTTAAAGAAGATACCAAATTGTGATTTTGCAATATGCTTCTTTCTGATTCTTAAAAAATAATAAGCTACATGCATAATTTTAGAGAATGAGAAAAGGTGACAATCTAAAACTAAATAGGTGAATATCCATCCATCCATTATCTACACACCACTTAATCCTTTGTGGGGTTGCAGTGGGCTGGAATCTATCTTAGATGACTTAGGGTGAAGGCAGAGGACACCCTGGATAGGTCACCAATCTATCACAGGACTTACTTACTTAGCACTTAGGTCCGCCTGTTCTGCGTAGAACATTAGGCCGCAAACTTTCTCCACTGCAATCGGTCCTGCGCCTTCCCCTCAGCATTGTCCCAGGTGATGGTGGTTCCAAGTTGCCGCTGTGCTATTGCTAGGTCTGCTTGAAATGTCCGTCTCCAGGTAATCCTTGGGCGTCCTCTCTTGCGCTTCCCTTCGCTTGGAACCCAGGTCATCGCGGTTTTTGCATGACGTTGTTCAGGAAACCTCAGGATATGTCCAGCAAGCTTGACGCGATGCAGTGTTATTGTTTCATGTAGTGGCTTTGTGTTTCAAAGGACTACACAGAGAGACAAACAAGCACACTCATATTCACACCTATAGACATTTAGAATCGCTAATTAACCTCAGCATATCTTTGGACTGTGGCAGGAAACCAGAAAACCCAGAGAAAACCCACGCATGCACAGGGAAAACATGCAAACTCAAAACAGAAAGATCCCATGCTGGGATGCAAACTAGTGGCGACAGTGCTAAGCGACAGTGCTAACCACCAGTCTACTGTGCAGCTCCTACGAAATAGCTTTAACTTTAAATGTAAAGTTGTGCTAAAAACACATGGATACACGATACACATGGTTGCAAACACACAAGAGTCAAACTTCCTGCCCTGCTCAGTGTGGCTAGCCTCTGGCATCCCACATCTGCTTAACATTCCCTCTACCAGAGTATCCACAATGGTCTTTGCCTCTTGGTCTCGTAGACTACAAACCTCTGGTCAGTGAAATAGTCCATTGCTGTGAAGATGTAGTGGGGGAAGGGTCCACTGATATCAATCCCACCCTCGGGAGCATGCTGCCAGAAAATGTTGAAGCGAGGCATGCGATCTGGCTGTTGGACCTTGACAGGCTATGCGGCTAAACACACCAGATCGCAGCTTGAAATACACCGCATGTTGCATGCTGGTCCAGTTGTGGTGCGTTTCCAGCTGCGATCTGGCGTGTTTAACTGGAACAGGCTGCAGCTCATTTGCATAAAGTACACTTGACCATGTCAATGTCAAACATTAGTTTAGCAAATTATCAGACTGGTTTCACATTGACCGTGATGACCTCCAATTCCCTTAATTGTGAAATACAGCGTTATTATATTTATGTTTATCCTTTACCAGAAATTTTACCAAGAGTTAACCAAGTGATGATTTGGTTCTGATTCAGACCATGAATTAGATTGTAGGAAAATTCTACCTGTTATCAGTAGTGTATGTAGCATTTCAGCTACTAACATTGTATTTGTATGATTTCTAAATATTTTAGGGAAAAAAATGTTGAGTGTGTAAATTAAGAAACAGTGGCTGCGTTTAGTGGTCCATGTTAAGAGCATTTCCATGTGGATGTGCGGTAAAGATAATGTCCTCTGACATTCCCAGCATAAGAGCACGCTAGGCTATTTATGTTAAGGGTGGGCGGTTGTGAACCCAAGCAGCAGGCGACAGGCAGGTGGGTGAATTAATAATGAATTTATTGTGTAGAAAACAAAGCAGAAAGGCACTCCATAAGGGAGGCACGGGGAATAACAGAACAGGGGACTAAACAGGAACTAAGGGCAACGGCGCGGGGCCGTGGTGGGGGCTAAACTCAACTAAGAACGGGGAAAGGTGACTCACGTAATGTCCGGGGGTCAGGAGACGGGGCAGAGGCAGAGCTGATGAAGCCGGTGACAGGGATGTGACAGGGGCGGCGGAGCAGGCAGAATCCGGGGCAGACGAAGGGGAGTGCAGAGCGGAGGAGTGGAGACGAGAAGACGTGGGTTCCAGTGTGAGGGGAGGAAGATGGAGCAGGCGAGAAAATCCAAGGGCCGGGGTGAGAGAGATGGAGTCCAAAAACAGGTGTGCACTCGTCTGGGAACCGCAGGCAATGACCCAGCGTCAGAGCTGTGGGGAGAGCCAGGCTTTATACTGCCGCTGATTATGGATTTGGCTCAGCTGCACTCCTCCACAGCCATTCCTGATTACCCAGAGCGCAGAGCAGGAGAGGGAGGGGCCATGACAATTTAGTTTTAAGTAAGTATGTAATGTAATAAATTAAAGTTCAGATTAATAACAAGGCAGAAACAGAATAATGCAATAGGAGTCCAGAAAGCTTCAAATACAAGACTGAATATAAAGCAGTCATAACATTATGTCATTTAGTCATTTGTGATTGGTAATATGTTACAAAGATAAAACACATTCCAGTGAATGTTTCATGTTTAATCTGTAATGTGTTCTTATGTGATCTAAAAGCAATTGTAAATTGGTTAATGCTTACTAATTTCCCATCAATTAGAAGAATATATGGAATACTTCAGTGTTTTCACCTTTTCCCAACACATTTACTATTATGTCAATGCAGAAATAAGTTCAAAAGATTACCACACACTTAGTTTAGCAAAACGCATAGTTGGAGATACACTGATCAAGAGATATCATATTCTATGTACAAAATGTAAAAAAAAAAAAAAAAAAGAAGAAGAGGAGAAGGGTGGTTAGCTTCACTGGTTAATGTTTAACCAGTTGTGGCTAAGAAACCATATGTAAACAATGACACAAACCTACAAAGATGCTAACATAAATGAGTGCGTAGGAGCATACCATACATATAAGGGTTGCAGTGGTGTGCCAAGTCTCTGGGTCAAAAGGTCAGTAAACTGAAGTGGCAGCAGATGGTCAATGGTTTATGTTTAAGTAATGTCAAGCACAGAGGCAGAGAGAAAGTAAACCAAGACAGAGTGGTACACACAGCGTAAGCTGGCATGATAGCTCACTGATCGATCTGCAACTGGCACAGCATTTACAAAGAACACTATCATCTCTCAGTCTGCCTGACATGCATACTAAATCTCCACAGGTTTAGCCACATTCTCCACACACAACCACCACACAATGCACTCTCACAGGAACACATTTATATGCTAATGGTCCACCTCTTTTAATACACTGCTACTGTCTGCAGCAGTGTGCATTTATGTTTTCACAAATCTTTCAATGTCTGTTATTGTGCATGTGAGTGCAAGGGAAACAGATAGTAGTGTGTGTTACCACCACAGAGCTTGTCAATAAACAGTGGGAGACAGCTATTACAATCAAGGCCTTGCATTTAACACACAGGACAATGATTTAGGTACAATGAAAAGCAGCAGTACAGCGGATAAGTTGGTTGGAATATTACAATACAATCATGTTCTCATGCTTGGGGGGGGGGGGGGGGGGGGGTGTCTCCACATGCTATCAACCACTCACACAGTTTCTAGAAGAGTTGGGAAGCTGAAAATATATGCACTTTTTCACAAATTACCTGTTTAAAGATCCACTCCCTGATTTTATCATGGGGCTCTTTCAAAGCTCATATAGTACATCACCATTTCCTAACACTTTACAAGTGCTTTTAGTTTTTAAAGGATTCAGTATACGACAGCTATATAAGGAGACTGAAGGGGTGAGGGTGGCATGAATCACAGTGTGTTCAGGAGACTGAGGTTCATGTGTCATGCATGACCATTTTATTTTCACTTAGTTTAACTTTATTTTGCAATTCATGTTATACTTTTTTAAATTTTCCCTGGTTGGTCACTTTAATTGTAACTCGTTATTTGGTGAAGTTTAGACACCAAAACTACTTAGTTAAATTTAAGCCAGATCCTAGTTGGGTTCGAAATAAAGTATTTCACAGATTAACCATATGCTACAATGCAAGTCTCTGGTTTCATTTAAAAGAGGAACGGTTACAACATCGAACATCTGGCGACAGTATCACGGCGTATATTTCTGACATGCGTATATATTTTTAAGTATGTCTGCCTTTCCTGTGCATTGAAAAATTTCCTGCTCCTCCATTCTTTCCCTTCGTTGTTCAGAGCCATGTCTCCCTGTTAAGACTATAGAGTTTAATAAATCACTTTGATTGCTGGGCTGGTTATCCAACTCTACATTAAATTCCAAACTGATGCGTACTCCAGCAGAAAATGATCAAACTTAAATGTGCATTTTACTCATTTACAGTCAAAGATGTAAGTTTTTTTAACACATTGGAGAAATGTTGTGTAAGCTTCTGTAAATGTCTGTGCACCAAGTCTGACAGTTAAACCTTAAAACTGAAGCAAGACTCCAGCACTGAAAACCCCAAGCTTACACACGTGGACAAAATTGTTGGTACCCCTCAGTTAAAGAAGGAAAAACCCACAATTCTCACTGAAATCACTTGAAACTCACAAAAGTAACAATAAATAAAAATTTATTGAAAATTAAATAATCAAAAACAGCCATTACTTTTGAATTGTTGATTAACATAATTATTTAAAAAAAACAAACTACTGAAACAGGCCTGGACAAAAATGATGGTACCTCTATAAAAGATTGAAAACTATTTGACCAGAGTGACGTGATTAACTCAGGTGTGTCATTTAATTGACATCACAGGTGTTTCCAAACTCATAATCAGTCAGTCTGCCTATTTAAAGGGAGACAAGTAGTCACCCTGCCGTTTGGTGAAAAGGTGTGTACCACACTGAACATGGACAACAGAAAGCGAAGGAGAGAATTGTCCCAGGACATCCGAAAAAAAATGATAGACAAACATCTTAAAGGTAAAGGCTATAAGACCATCTCTAAACAGCTTGAAGTTCCTGTGACAACAGTGGCTCATATTATTCAGAAGTTCAAGACCCACGGGACAGTAGCCAACCTCCCTGGACGTGGCCGCAAGAGGAAAATTGATGACAAATTGAAGAGACGGATCGTTGGAATTGTATCCAAAGAGCCCAGAGCAACCTCCAAAGAAATTAAAGGTGAACTCCAAGGCCAAAGTACATCAGTGTCAGATCGCACCATTCGTCGTTGTTTGAGCCAAAGCGGACTTCATGGGAGACGACCAAGGAGGACACCACTGCTGAAAAAAACTCATAAAAAAGCCAGACTGGAATTTGCAAAAATGCATGTTGACAAGCCACAAAGCTTCTGGGAGAATGTCCTTTGGACAGATGAGACCAAACTGGAGCTTTTTGGTAAGGCACATCAACTCTATGTTCATAGACTCAAAAACCAAGCATACGAAGAAAAGAACACTGTCCCTACGGTGAAACATGGAGGAGGCTCAGTAATGTTTTGGGGCTGCTTTGCTGCATCTGGCACAGGGTGTCTTGAAAGTGTGCAAGGTACGATGAAATCTGAAGACTATCAAGGCATTCTGGAGAGAAATGTGCTGCCTAGTGTCAGAAAGCTTGGTCTCAGTCGCAGGTCATGGGTCTTCCAACAGGACAACGATCCAAAACACACAGCCAAAAACACCCAAGAATGGCTGAGAGAAAAGCGTTGGACTATTCTAAAGTGGCCTTCTATGAGCCCAGATCTGAATCCCATTGAACATATGTGGAAGGAGCTGAAACATGCCATTTGGAGAAGACACCCATCAAACCTGAGACAACTGGAGCTGTTTGCTCATGAGGAGTGGGCCAAAATACCTGTTGACAGCTGCAGAACGCTCATTGACAAATACAGAAATTGTTTAATTGCAGTGATTGCCTCAAAAGGTTGTGCAACAAAATATTAAGTTATGGGTACCATCATTTTTGTCCAGCCCTATTTCATTAGTTTGTTTTTTTAAAATAATTATGTCAATCAACAATTCAAAAGTGATGGCTGATTTTGATTATTTAATTTTCAATAAATTTTTATTTATTGTTACTTTTGTGAGTTTCAAGTGATTTCAGTGAGAATTGTGGGTTTTTCCTTCTTTAACTGAGGGGTACCAACAATTTTGTCCACGTGTGTAACACATGCATTTTGCTCTTCACTTACTTCATGTAGGTAGTTCACATCATTCAAGCACAACAAAGCATCTGCGTCTGTCTGATGTTTTTGTCTCTTTATCAGTGTCCTCAACATCACTTGCTGATTCTTACAATAAATCTTTAACATCTTAGTAGACTTTGCGGCATTAGCTAGCAAAGCTTTTTATCTGTTTTGGTACCTTCTCTGCACAGCTCACTGTGGGTTCTCTTTCAGCTCATGTTCCACTAATGAGTGTTAGATAAACTGTCTGAGTGTGAGATATTTTCAGTTGGGATGGCAACTGCTACCTGCTATGAGAGATTTCTCCATCCATGTCACAGCTTAGATAACTTAGTGAAGATCTTCTATATAAGCTATGTAATGCCAGGCTTGGAACAAAAACAACCCTTACTGGCACAATTCCCAAATGTTCCATTGCCAGCACCCCACTTGAATGATACATACATTGCATCACGCATAGCACACCATTTTTGGAGGCAAAGGAGTATATAGGAGGGCTTTAAGTGCCAACACCGCTCTTGACAGCAACCCTTTTTTTTTTGTATTTTTCAGAGAATTTTCTATCACTGTGCTTGGACTAGACTGCAAAGCATGACTATGAAACACACTTGATCTTTTACTAAATGCTGCAATCACTGTCTGCCATATTGTCTTGGTTGAGCAGTGTACAGAAATAACCTTGTTAGAGCCCGTTAAAAGTCAAACAGGACAGCATACAGCATGTCTGCTTACCCTGGCTTACCAGTGCTAAATGCAAAAGTATCACAGACTGGCTCAGAGAAGTATTTTTAGAATACAAGTGAGATAGGCAGGAACTGACATAACCAAAGTTCTACAGAAAACACACAAAACTTCCCGAGGGAGCCAGCTATAGGTCGGGGGTGGGGGTGGGGGTGGGGGGGTCTATATAAACCAGAGCTCTGCTGGAGCTGGAACAGAACAGAGAAACACAAAGCAAACTGTTAATTTCACAAGGCAAACTGAATCTTAAAGACAGAGATTAGAATGACTGACCAGAACTTGGTGCAGCCAATCTCGGAAAGTTAATGTCAAAACAGATAACTATGTGCACATGGCATGACTCAAAATAAACAATACTAGACACCAAAGAGGCAAAACTACACAGAGTGAATTTAGCAAACGCTAGTGTAGGTGAGGTTCAGGAGAGGACTATATCTTATCTCTGCATCAGGATTTTCACCCAGTTCACTCCTAAGTGTCGGCCAGAACACCTCTTAGGCCGGATATCCAGAATAATGAGGGAGAGAGGACTGCTGCTTAATGGTGCCTTTACTTTCAGATGCTCACACATGCAGGTTACAGGGCAGCAATATGGTACAGACGAAGGTTGGTTCACTACATCTGTCCCTAGTTAACTGTGGTTTTTCTATGAACAAAGATAACAGAAATAGAGTAAACAATAATCCTAATAATCATTACCACAGTTATAAGCAAGATGGCAATGTACAAACAGTCCAAATAGGAAACATTAATCACTACACTGCACTTAAGTTGCAATGAAAAAACATGCAATATGAACCACACAAGAGATACCTCTCATTACATCATCTAAACAATCTTAGCTCTTATTTTATAAACCGGAAGTAGTAATTTTTACACGAAGAGAAATAAACACGGTCTATATCGATGAATACTGCAAATGGCATTGACGTCAACACAATTAAGGACATGAGGAGCAGGTTAGGCCGCTAGCTAGAGATGATCTTGGAGCAGTTCATCTTAAACAGCTCTACAGAGACAAAGCCACTTACTAGCACATGTATGCTATGAGCTAGTTAGCTTCATGTGCTGGCAACCTGCAGTTCAATTCCCATCTACAATCAAATCAATAATGTTGACATAAGACGTAAGACACACGTCTTAACCAAACAATAAAGGCAAATACTCACTCTCCATGAACGCACAGTCAACTCTCAGACTAGTGTAGCTTCACGAAGCCTCAACTTGAACCATGTGCACGAGGCAGAACTCTCCGGTAGCTTACAACAACAGCCAGCAGGGGGAGCACTCCCCTCAACTACTCACCAGTATTAAAGAAACAGAACAGACATACATATACTTCCAACACATATGAATTATCCAACTTTGGGGCCTTTTCTACAGCTAGTTTGCAACACAAGCATGGTCATCTACAGGGAACCTGAGAGAGTGAAGCTAACTTAGCAGACAACCAGGTGAGGAGAGAAAGACAGGGGATGCAGGCTGATGAGGCATGTGTGGTGAACCAGGTTGGGTATGGCAAAGCGGGAACTGAGGTTTCAGCACAAGACAGAATGATCAGGTAATGGAACTGAGGCAGAGGAGAACATGGTTAGTAAAAAACAAAACAAAAGCAAAAATGAGCAGGACTGACTAACAGGCTGCTGTACAATGGTCCATTGTTGAGAGAGATTTCAACACTGAGCCAGCCTTTTATGGAGAAGGTATGATGAATTGCAGGTGGACCACTCTCCACCACAGCTGCATACATTCTATAGACACCTCACTCATGCCCACATGAGGGAAAGGAGGGGAAGAGGAATGGCTGCAGCTAAGCAGAGCTGGAAGTAGAGGGAAGTCTCTCTCTGCATGGAGTTTGCATGTTCTTCTTGTGCATGTGGCTTTTTCTCCGGTTACTCCAGCTTCCTCCCACAGTCCAAAAACATGCGGAAGTTAATTGGTGGTTCTAAATTGTCCATAGGTATGAATGTGAGTGTGATTGTTTGTCTCTATCTCATCCTGTAATAGACTGGTGACTTGTCCAGGTGTCCCCTGGCCTTCACCTTCAGTCAGCTGAGATAGACAACAGCCCCAACACGACCCTTATGAGGATTAAAGCTGCTGTACGGAGTTTGAATCACAGCGTCTCCCAAAACACTGTTGGTCCCACCCTCCGTCCCTCTGATTTCGCCTCTTTATTTGTGCACGTGCGCGTGTGAGAGGAGTGCCCGGAGTGCTGCAGCATGTGGCCTGTTTTGCTGTTTTCCCCTCTTCTACATTTAGTAAATAATAAAGGAATTACGTTAGAATGCTGTATTGAGTCTAACTTGTCCTAATACCAAAATAACATGAATCTGCTAGGACGAACGAGTAAAGTTTCAATATGTGATTACACTCGTGTATCCCTCTCGATGACGTTGTTTATCAAACTTAGTGCATTTACGCGTGTATATGTGTTACATTGTTTATTTATTTCTATGTAGAGTTCAGAATTGCATGACTCCTCTGACGAAGAGTATGTCCCAGACGCCCCAACATCTTCTTCCAGAGGTCGGGCATCTAAACGAAGCCGCCAGACGGGCTATGGAGGCCGTGGTCGGGGAGCGACGCGAGCACCCCGAGCCAAAAAACGTCCTGCAGTCTCTTGGCCTGACAAGCCGTGGGATTGGTAACTTTTCTGGAAGTTGCTGAGCCCTGATGCTCTCTCCTCCACAAGCAAAACAAATGTGCGCGCGGTTGCGTAGTGCGTAGCTCGCCCACCTCTGCATGGGCTTGCTTGCTGTGCGCGTAACCGTTGATTGACAGCATGACAAAGCTGAAGCTCGAACTTGATTGGTCGGCAGCGACCGGCGCTTTTTGGAATAACATGGGGGTCTATGAGAGGAAGGCGGAGCTCATGAATAAATTTTCATATCGCGTTATACTAACTTTATATTATAGTATCGAACTAGACTAACACATTTAAGCTTTGTTAAAAAATGATACATAAATTGAAAACAAACGGAAACTCCGGACAGCAGCTTTAAGCGGTGTACAGACAATGGATGGATGGACACAAGGAAAGAGATAGCTGGCCTGAGACTGGAACACACATTGACAACCATAGACACAAACAGGGATGCACAGGACTCAAAGCAGGGAGTGGTTAAATCAGACTTTCAATGCAGGTGGGTTTGTCGATGTGTGTGTGTGTGTGTGTGTGTGTGTGTGTGTGTGTGTGTGTGTGTGTGTGTGTGTGTGTGTGTGTGTGTGTGTGTGTTACACGCAGGTTAGGTTTATATTCCTATTAATATATTTTATACTCTATTACTTCTCTAAAGATTGAAAAGAATGGGAACAGCTGGAACAAGGAACAATTTCCCCTCACTGATCAGTAAAGTATTTGTGGTGTTAATGCCTAAATTGGCCATTTCTTAAATCAATGTAATGCCCAGCAGTTGGAGTGTGAACTTTTTTTTTAAAATTATATTTTCCGATGTTTGCTTTTGTGCAAAAATGCTACAACCTTTTGAAAATGCATAAAACAGCATTTATAAAACAAAAGGACCAAATGTGATAACACCAAATGTAAAATGTCATCAAATGAAAAATAAAACTCTGTTCTGTTCCCGTTTAAAGGAGAAAATCGGATAATTAACATAATCATGTTGTCTACACAATCATTCAAATATTTGGGGTCACCCAGGCAATTTCACGTTTTCTATGAAAACTCACTTTTATCCATGTGCTAACATAACTGCACGGGAGTTTTTAATCATCAGTTAGCTTTCCAACACCACTAGCTAACACAATATAGCACTAGAACACAGGAGTGATGGTTTCTGGAAATGTTCCTCTGTACTGGTATCCTTTTCCAGCTAGAATAGTCATTTACCACATTAACAATGTCTAGACCGTATTTCTAATTAATTTAATGTAATCTTCACTGAAAACACAAAACAGATTTTCCTTCAAAAATAATGGCATATCAAAGTGACCCCAAACTTTTCAACGGTAATGCACAATTATCTGCCAATCAGGTATTTGCCAAATGGACTAAAATGAGTTTGAATTTTCGAATCGCCTAAAATAACATATGAATTTTATGTAAATACATCAACAAACAAAGAAGCAACATGTTTTCCACAAGAAACAATCCAGTGTGTTCAGCTAAACCAATACAGTAACAAACATTCTATCTTGAAATCAAACATGGTCCCCTGGATACAACTCAGTGTTAGCAGCTTAGCTTAGTGTTCACAGACTCAGTGTCACTGAATGTCATTAAAACAAAAATAAAACTCTACAACTTTTGCTGTCTGTATAAATGTTACAGTACAACCAAGCAGCGCATACAACATAAAATTGGAGCAGACTAATTTAGCATAATTATTTTCCTGAGAAACTGTAAAATATTGACATTAATATAAACAAACAAGAACAAAAAAATAGCTCAAGTGGGGGTACAGGCCAGTTAGTGGTATCAGTTTACAACTGTACAGTTACAAACAACTTGTGTTGCCTGTACAGTTATATTTTTTCCTTTTCATCATCAGGCCTCTATTGCTAACAAAATCTCGTATGTTTTGAACAGTTCTGTCTCTCAATGTCTCTCATGTTCAGCATGCTTACATTGCATTACATTGTACTAACTTTTAAACAAGGTGTCCCTTTGAAATGTGTGTTTTGAAGTGTTTCATAACAGCACTAACTTCATTCTTGCTCCATGGCTTTTTGACACATCTTCTTGATTTGACCTCTACCAATAAAAAGAACATTTTCCTTGATAAGGGGAAGGCAATAGCTGTTTTAAGGTTAAACTTTACTGAAATAACTTCTAATCCCCTATAATGGTCTCACATTTGTGGCCTTGATGCCCCTTTGGAATTCTTGTTTTCTCTCGCCACTGTGGCCTTGGCACCCTGCACAAATTCTTTAACTTGTACTAATTAATTGTATTCTGCAAGTATGTACTAACTTGTGTTTATTCACTCAAGTTTAAGTATCTCAAAATTACAGAAATTAACAGATTGAGTCCTACCTTTCGAGCTGGTTACGTCACTCTGGATTGCCAACAGATTTTTTTGAAATTCTTTTGTGAGACTGTCTTGTATAAACTTCAATTTGTGAATTCTATTTTCAAAACAAAATTATACTATTCATAGTATACAGACAGAACATCAGTGATACCAGAACTTGATCTTGTAATCATATGTGGATGCTAAAACCTTGTCTTCAGTTGTCCGTTGCACTTTTTTTCAACATGTCTAGCTGACAAACTAATTAGTCACTTCAGTCCCAGCTCATTCAACCGCATGTGTCATGTTTAGCACAAAAGTCCTTTGACCCCTCTGCTAAACATGTGATTTCTGGAATAACCCTCCGAACCATTACTACAACTTAAGAAGAATAAAAATTAATTACCCCTGAAAGTGCTGGCCTCATCCTGGGTATATACCATCCTTTTTCTTTTTTCTAAAGGAAAAAATAATTTTGCAGGTTAGAGTCCAAGCTCAATGATGTAGTATTTCCATTTGTTTAGTTTTTAAATGATCAAGTTTGGATGCATGTGCTTTAAGTCCTTTTTAGAGACAAAAATTCAGGGTTTGAGTATGTAAGAGGAGCATGAAAAGGCTAGAAGCGAGAGCAGTTTGCAGTCAATTTGCAGTTTAGTGGTAACTTAAATGTACAGGCACAGATGTCAGTAAATAAAGACGGCAGCTTATCAAGATCAAGTTGAAGTCTCCTAAGTTCTGGTAAAAGTAAAGGGGTTGGCCACCAGGGATGGGTGTCGTTCAGATTTTAACAGTACTACTACTGATGCTGTTTATCGATCTGGCACTTTAACATTACTCATCAGTTCTTTATGTTAACTTTGAATACAATACACTCACTGGATTCTTTATTAGGTACACATGTGCCACTCCTGACCACTAAGAAAGGAAACTGAGGCTACAATTCACATGAGCTCAGCAGAAAGGGACAAAAGAAGATTACAACCCACTGCCTGGTCTAATCAGTCTCCATTTTTTGCTGCCACATTGAGATGGTAGAGTCAGATTCAGGCTGCTGCTGGTGGTGTAGAGGATATTTTCTTGGGACACTTTTGGCCCCTCTCTCATGTGTCTGTCTGTCTTTCTCTTTTAACTAAACCAAATTTCTGGACTGACCCTCTGAACCTTTACCAGAGCTTTTAAAATGGAAATACCTTACTATTTGATGCCTTGGTCTCATCCTTTGTCGATCCCCATCCTTTTTCTTTTTCCTATTTTTTTTAAAGTCAAAAACTTTCTGCTTCTAACTCAAACTCAAACTTTATTTATTTGTATAGCACTTTTCATGTAAGAACAACACACAGTGCTTCACAAGCAATTAAAAACAAAGAAGACAATAAATAAATACAATTAGAAATAGGAACAAAAAAATTAATAGCTTACATCTGAACTTTTCTTTTGAACAGCTATGCAAGTTAATATCTATCTATCTATACATATATATGCATACATACACACACACACACACACACACACACATATATATACATATACATACATACATACATACATATCAATCGCCTGATTTAATCGGTTGTCGGTATTTTTCTCTGCCAAATATCAGAATTGGCCTCCAAAAATCAGCCGGGCCCTACAATATAGAAGGGTATATACTGGAAGATATTCAGTACATGCCCCTTAGTCCAAGTGCACGATCTGACTTGTCATCGCTGCCATCATCAGCATCTCCACTGCCACTGCCATCATTGTTGTCTCCACCACCATCGTCGTCGTTATCTCCACCACCATCATCGTCGTCGTCTCCACCACCATTGTTGCCGTCTCCACTGCCATCATCGTCGTCGTCTCCACCACCATTGTTGCCGTCTCCACTGCCATCATCATCGTTGTCTCCACCACCATTGTTGTCGTCTCTACGCCATCGTTGTTGTCTCTATCACCTTCCTTGTCTTCATCCCTTTCATCATCTCGCTCACCCTCGTCCAGCTCTGGGTCCAATTCATCTAATGAAAAGCATAATTGATTAAAAAAACAACGATTGTTATGGCAAGTTTGGACACTAAACATGTTTTTATATTTATGATTCCTTTGTGAAAACTTGATTGCATATTTACTTTCTATATTCTAGAAAGCCTGTATTTAGATATTCAATTTTTGAAAAATTAGCACCCCATACCTTCAAGCTCAATCTCATGAAGAGACTTTCCCTGGAATTTTGCAAGATAATCCTTTCTCCATTGCCAGTAGAAGCTTTGAAATTTTTGCCATTTCTATAGTTGCCTCCGGCAGCTGATAAAAGTCTCTGCAGAGCCGAATATCATTTCCCAAAAAGTTGGCAAGTTGGTCCAGCTCATTATTCTTGAGGTTGAGAATTTGGGACAACATTGCGACAGCTTGTGAACATGTGTAGTCCTGAGATATTGAGGATTCTTTGCACTACACATGCGTGCAAACTTCCTAATGCAGTCCTGTCCCCTGTAGTCACTAGTGGAGGAACACTGTGGCCATCCAAACAGGAAGGGATTTTCTTTGTGCACATCACAGGTGTCTCTTTTGTCTGCAAGAAGTGTTGCTGCACTGAGGACCTCAGGATTTAATAAAACTGTGACCTTTCTCCCTCTTTTGCCCATAATTTCTACCCTGCTGAAGTGCCTGGCTAGCGTTTGCTCAAACTGTGAGACCCCAGCAGCTATGTCCTCATGAAGCTCAGTCTGGTCAAATGTTATTTTTGAGACTTGTCCAGCACTACATCTGTTGAAGAGAGAATTATAGTGTTTTAATTCTCCAGTGTTTTCCCGGGGGGGGGGGGGGGGGGCTCCCACATATGGAGCTGTTCCTTTCCATGGGGGTGTTAAGCCTTGGTCCCCATACCCCCATACTCCCATGCTTTCAGAAATACCTTTGACTGACGTGTTTTTGAAATAAAAGGGAAAGTTTGTGTCCGAGCTGCTGTGTTTATCTGACATGCCTGCCAGACCGTCAAGCTCGAAGCTTGGTCACATGACCACGTAGCTGCCTACTGTTGCTGGAGCACTGTCATGTGACAATGTTGTCGTCTGCTCGCCATCCGTGCGATTTTCAGATGCGGTCCGTTGATGTTCGGGAAAATTGCATCTAGTGGACACGCACTTATAAAACAACAAAGCAAGACACAAAATGACAGAAATGAGACACAAAATCCCCTAAACAAGGCACAAAACGACAAAAACTAGACGCAAAATTACAAAGCAAGACACAGAGTCAAAAAGGAGACACAAAACCATAAAAACAAGTGACAAACGAACAGAAACGAGACACAACGAAAAGAACACAAAATGACAAAGCAAGACACAAAACGACAATAAAAAGACACAAAACAAACAGAAACGTGATGCAAAATAAAAAACACAAGCCTTTTAAGACGACATTTTGGTAAATTAACAAGCAGCAAACTTACCAATAGTGCTGCCCGTTCCAGATAAAATCAAATAAATAGTGGTTGTTTTTGTCATCCAGACCTTTACTTGAAGACAAAATTCCACAGTACTCCACTACAAAACATTTTGGTTCAATGTTTTCCTGTGTAAACACACCTCTCCCTGACGAGAAGAATGAAAACAATAACCTGAGCTCAACTACTAGTTAGGTAGCAAATACTATTTATGAGATAATATAAAGAATATAAAGAGCAACAAGAGCAACTTATAAGCATCTTTAAAATACAGAGTTAGTCAGTGCTCTGGCCTGTTCTGAGGCTGAGCAGTGCTGAGCGCTGTCTACTGCAGGTAGTGCAGATACTGGGCATAAGTACCCACTTCAAATAAATAACTATCACATTAACTAGAGATACTGTAATGCAACTATGTTGGACACCTACCTTTAAATGTGCTGATGAATTTTCCCTCTACAATGTGATCCACAGCTCCCTGCTCAGGGCTCTTCCTCCTCCTCCGGCCTCTGTCATCTCTGCTGAAATAATGTTCAGGCAACAACATTACATTTCAGTCAGGATATTTATAAACGTCATAGATGTCACATGCCTGTCACATGCCTGTCCTCTGGACAACTATCAACCAACATATAAATCAAGCCAAACCATATAAATTATTCTGTCTTCACATTTAACATGTTCATAGAAACAATAAATAATTGATGTTATGAATAAATAAACCGTTCTATAAAATCCTTGAAAATATAGATATGATTAAAACTGAAGTGTGGCTTCTTTAAATGGTACTACAACTGAGATTTCGGATTCAGAGCATGAGAAAAAACTAACAACAAAACATTATCATACAGCTCTGACACCGTTTAGTAGAAATGCTAACAACATGTTGTTCTCAACTGTCCAGACGACACCGTTTGTAATAAACATGCACAGAATATCACCATTTAAAGTTCAATGCTGCTGCGGCTCCACCCGGTACGTGCATCGCTGTCGGCCCGTGTGTTGCAAAGTTGGTTTTATAAACCAACTGCATTAAAATCCCTCCCAGACACATGCTATACAAAAAATAGCTAACAGCGTCACCCATTAATTCACGTTGTTTTCCAAAATTAGCTTACCGGGGATACAAAGCGGAAGTGGAAACGAACAGAGCAGTTGCTGTCTCCCAGCTGCAGCTTATTACCTCGCTAACGCCAACGTCGGGCACCACTTCGTTTTCCAAACCAGCCGCAATGTATCCTGATACATTCAGACACATCCAGATACATATCGCGGTAAAAAGTATGTAATAGTGGCACTTACCTGTATATTAATTTTATGTTGTGCATGTACACCGTTCGTATGTCCGTCGATTCCGTCAGATGTCTACTGTCGACCTTTAACCTTTGGCCATCCAGCTCAGCCAATCACAGATCAAAACCCACAGACAGTTGACTGATGTTCACTCTCAGCCAATCACGGATCAGAACTGGTGGCTGCAGCCGACTGACGTGAGGCTCAGCCAATCATTGAGCAAGAAGTGGTTAGCCAATGCATAGCAGCCATTTTGTGTGTTAACGGCGGGAAAACGTGTGTGGAAGCGTCGGCAGATTTGTGTGTCAGAGCACACACCGACACACAAAATTTCAGGTTTATCAGGTTGTGAGGACATGATGAGAAAAAGAGAGAGGAGGTTACTGGGAGCCTCCTGAGTGCCGCTATGGTCTTTGAATTATGAGGACACCGGGGGTGTCCTCATAATCCCCTACTGTCCTCAGAATGTCGGTATGTAAACTGATAAAAAGTCCTCATAATCCGGAAGTACCAACGCACGCACGCACGCACGCACGCACACACACACGCACACACACAACAGTATTAAATGAGTGGGAAGAAATCTCAGAACACATTCTGATATGTTTTTTGTGCTTGTGTGTGATGCTGTGTGTCTGTGAGGAATAGGAGGAGAGTTGAATAGAGTGATGTGATATAAATAGATAGACAGATGGAGAGATGGACAGATAGAAACAGATGAAGACAGAGAGACAGAACAAGACGGACAGAGAGATAGATTTACTAAGGCTCTCAGTTTGTCTTTTTTCTATCTGTCTGTTTTCCATTTCTCCCTCTCTCCACCCATCTCTGGCTACTTCTCCATATTTCACTCTGCTCTTTTCTCCTCCACCTAGACATAAGTCAGCATCGAATGGTTCCAGAGTGCAGCACAGTCACCCATACAGACGATTCACATCCATTAAGGATCACATGGGCCTCCAGCATCTTTATTCACCAACATTCTCCCTTCATTCTTCATTCCCCTTATTTCTCCTCTGACTTGTGGAGAAATGACACGTAAAAGAGGAAAATGATGGAGTATGTATGCCTAGGTGACAGTAATTTCATGAAAAATATAAGTAATATTACATTACAGTAACTTAGAGAGGAGGTCAGAAAACAAGGTGGAAGAGTACCAAAAATAACTTTTAGGTGACTTTAAATGAGGCTCAAAAGGTTCATTCTAGTGCACATCTCAAAGTTTCCAAAGATAACATCTCTCAGACTGGATACTGACAGAAACTTTCTTTCTTTAAAAACGTAATTTAGTAATGATGAAGAAGTCCACTCACTAAAAGACTGGGGTTTGTATTCTTCTCATAACATAAAACAAGTAAAATGAAGAGATGAAATAACCTACTACTGTCAGACTGAACAGGTTAGAGAATAAAAGACAAACACTGTACATCTGACCCTTTTTAAGATCATCTCCAGTTTTCTTTGTAGATATCTATAAATAATGTTGAAATGGGAAAGTTAATTTGCACACTTCCCTCTGTAACTTTACATGATCCATCACAGTCACCATGAAATCAGAGATATTGCTGTCAGATTTTGTGGCCTGCAGTAAATTGAGTTGAAGACTACAATACATCCCTAGAAATGTTGTCAAAAAATTGTAAACACTTAATGACTTGGTTATCACTATATTTAGAAAATGGATATGTGGGATAGTGAACAGAAAGCATCATCATTTCTAGACCAAGGAAACAGGAAACATGCTTTGCAAAACAGCGATGTGATGTGTCCATGACCAGTTATTAACTACAGAGATCATAATAGGTAGAGTATTTTCTGTTCAATTTTCTCATGACCTGTGCTAAACATTCATTGCTGTAATACATTTCCAAGAGATCAGTTGAGTTTAGCCTTAAAAAAAAAATACTCTTTTGAAGTTTTGTTCAACATTTGTGGCTATCATTGCTCACACACATGCTGTAACTATACCACTGTTAAACAGATCACTTGTTAGTTTGGTCAGGGCTGATTCTGATTGTATCGAATCAGTTAATGCCATAGACTGGGAAAACAGACAGTTGTTAATATGAAAATGTCATAGGTTGTTAGCTTAATATTCAGTTGGCAGTTGACGGAAATGGCTCCTGACAGACTGCAACATGCACAAACAGAATGACAGACAGACGGGCTCATGGATAGATGGACAAACAGACAGATAGAAGAACAGCGAAACAGATGCTGGCTGATCTTTTCTCATCCCTAGGGTGATGGGCAGATTGGTCACCATGGATACAGGATTAAATCAGCATAAGACCATCCTGCTGTTAGGGCATGCACATGTGTGTGTCTGCATAAGTCAGACAGCTTGTGTGTGCGTGTGTGTGTGTGTGTGTGTGTGTGCGTGCGTGCGTGCGTGCGTGCATGTGTGTGTGTGTAAATGTATAAGGTGAATGATCTACATCATTCATCCATTTCATAGACTGAGCTACAGATATTTCAACACCACTATTTTCTGAAGATGTTTGAACTCTTTAAACATCATATTCTGTTTTTCAATATATCTCAAATACGTTATATCGAAGCATCTCACACTCACTCTGTCAACATGACACAGCTAAAAGTTCAGGACAAAAACATACATCAAAAAATTAAAATATTGACAGTGTGTTGGGCATTTTGGCTAAGTTAACAGCTGAAGTATCTCAACATTTATTTCTGTGTGAAATGTTTTAAAATTGATGTAAATTGCAGTGACATTAGTCAATACATTCATAGTCTTACCAGGAAGAATTGCAATAATTTTGGTCATTCCTAACTGACACTGGCACAAAGCATTACCTTGTGTCTTCTCTCTCCTGTAGTTTGTGTTTTGCCCTGTCTTTCCTTTCTGTCTCTGTACCTTTTGCTATCTCTGGCTCTGGAGCTGCTCCGCGCTTTTGATCTTTGGTAACTAGCTCCACCGACCTGCTCAGTAATTGTTACACACGTGGACAAAATTGTTGGTACCCCTCAGTTAAAGAAGGAAAAACTCACAATTCTCACTGAAATCACTTGAAACTCACAAAAGTAACAATAAATAAAAATTTATTGAAAATTAAATAATCAAAAACAGCCATTACTTTTGAATTGTTGATTAACATAATTATTTAAAAAAACAAACTAATGAAACAGGCCTGGACAAAAATGATGGTACCTCTATAAAAGATTGAAAACTATTTGACCAGAGTGACATGATTAACTCAGGTGTGTCATTTAATTGACATCACAGGTGTTTCCAAACTCATAATCAGTCAGTCTGCCTATTTAAAGGGAGACAAGTAGTCACCCTGCCGTTTGGTGAAAAGGTGTGTACCACACTGAACATGGACAACAGAAAGCGAAGGAGAGAATTGTCCCAGGACATCCAAAAAAAAATTATAGACAAACATCTTAAAGGTAAAGGCTATAAGACCATCTCTAAACAGCTTGAAGTTCCTGTGACAACAGTGGCTCATATTATTCAGAAGTTCAAGACCCACGGGACAGTAGCCAACCTCCCTGGACGTGGCCGCAAGAGGAAAATTGATGACAAATTGAAGAGACGGATCGTTGGAATTGTATCCAAAGAGCCCAGAGCAACCTCCAAAGAAATTAAAGGTGAACTCCAAGGCCAAGGTACATCAGTGTCAGATCGCACCATTCGTCGTTGTTTGAGCCAAAGCGGACTTCATGGGAGACGACCAAGGAGGACACCACTGCTGAAAAAAACTCATAAAAAAGCCAGACTGGAATTTGCAAAAATGCATGTTGACAAGCCACAAAGCTTCTGGGAGAATGTCCTTTGGACAGATGAGACCAAACTGGAGCTTTTTGGTAAGGCACATCAACTCTATGTTCATAGACTCAAAAACCAAGCATACGAAGAAAAGAACACTGTCCCTACGGTGAAACATGGAGGAGGCTCAGTAATGTTTTGGGGCTGCTTTGCTGCATCTGGCACAGGGTGTCTTGAAAGTGTGCAAGGTACGATGAAATCTGAAGACTATCAAGGCATTCTGGAGAGAAATGTGCTGCCTAGTGTCAGAAAGCTTGGTCTCAGTCGCAGGTCATGGGTCTTCCAACAGGACAACGATCCAAAACACACAGCCAAAAACACCCAAGAATGGCTGAGAGAAAAGCATTGGACTATTCTAAAGTGGCCTTCTATGAGCCCAGATCTGAATCCCATTGAACATATGTGGAAGGAGCTGAAACATGCCATTTGGAGAAGACACCCATCAAACCTGAGACAGCTGGAGCTGTTTGCTCATGAGGAGTGGGCCAAAATACCTGTTGACAGCTGCAGAACGCTCATTGACAAATACAGAAATCGTTTAATTGCAGTGATTGCCTCAAAAGGTTGTGCAACAAAATATTAAGTTATGGGTACCATCATTTTTGTCCAGGCCTATTTCATTAGTTTTTTTTTAAAAAATAATTATGTTAATCAACAATTCAAAAGTGATGGCTGATTTTGATTATTTAATTTTCAATAATTTTTTATTTATTGTTACTTTTGTGAGTTTCAAGTGATTTCAGTGAGAATTGTGGGTTTTTCCTTCTTTAACTGAGGGGTACCAACAATTTTGTCCACGTGTGTATTTGTTCTTTCTCACTGCTCATCTCTTCTCCCTTCACTCACATACTCTCATTTCATATCGAAGTCTTCTCTTCACAGTTGAAACTGAGGCTTCTTACTATGACCACGATCAAGCTGTGCTAGAAGCTGTTGTCCTGTGAGCTCCTATCACCAAGCTGTTGACTCTCAGAAACTTGTCTTTTGATTCTGTTGTGACTTTGGGTCTTCCAGGCCTCTTCTCTCTAGTTTACCCCAGTTTCTGAGTGCCTTTTGTTGGGGAAGAAAAGTGTACTCACTGACACCTTGACTTTCTTTGCAATTTCTCTGTTGAAAAGACCTGCATAAGTATTATAATGATTTGTCTCTCTTTTATTGTTAATATCCCTTGCCATTTTTATAGCAACACACTACTTTCTGCAGTACAACACTGTTCAAATAATGCTCTGAAGGGTAGGGTTCCACGGTGTGTTCCAATGCTACTTTAATGCAGACAGAGGGGGTTGGAAGTAATCAAGAAATGTCAGGACACCTGTAAGATTTGGTAGCACCAGCATTCAAGGCTTGATAAATCTCCATTGCTGCAGAACACCTTTAAGCTGTTAACCCATTTCTTGTTCCCTGAAAAATGCCTTTTTGTATAATTCTGAAATGTACACTATTTCTCAGTTTTGGGCAACTTTACCTGTTTTTTAACCTCTGGCAATTCACCACCTTTGTACCACTTCAAGCTATTCATTGGACTTGAACTATTTGAATGTCAATAAAAAAAACTGGAAAAATTGGGATGTTCTAAAACTTTTGACCGGCAGTGTATGTACACACATTGACTAATTTATTAGGTACACTTTGCTAGGAAAATGTAAAAAGTTTTGACCGTCTGAATGTGGCAGATGAAATGGTTATTTGTAGACCATGCAGCATTTTTCCAGTCTTCTGTTATCCAATTTTGGTGAGCCTGTATGAACTGTAGCCTCAGTTTCCTGTTTGTAGCTAATCTTACCACAAAAGACGCAGAACAAGACCATGGAGACATAAAGCAACAATGAAGACACAAATGAATACAGTGAGATGGGAGATGGGCACAATGCAACCACAAAAAACACAAAATGACAACAAAACCTCTAGACAACAGATTAACTTGAAAATACAAAAAATTGCAAAGTCTGGTGCAATGTTTGCCCAACAATCCTACAGGCAGTCTAGAGCTTGTGCATTTCATTTTGCATGCTTTACAAGGTGATGTTGCAGCAAAGTGTGTGACCGTGTATGAGTTGGCAGGGATAGCAGTCTACCCACTAACCTTGTGGTTGCAGCACTAGCAAACACTCACACACTTACCTGTCACACATTCCACATAAAATCCATTTAGTTTGGTTCACATTCACACTGCCCACTTTCAATACACTGCACTTGGCATTGTGTAAGTGCCTCAAATTATTAATTCAATCATTATTCAGGAGTGCCCTCATTTGTGTGCACAACTAGATTGTAATCAGACTGTTTCTGAGAGACATGCACATACACAGACATACGTATATATGCTGTAGCACACGTATGCTCAGCACACATCACATGTATGTTGATGTGTGCTGAAAACCCCTGTAGTTTCTTGGATCAATACTGTTTAAAGTGCTGCTGTGCACTGATGGGAGGGAGGGGTGAGTGCAGTGAGAGTGTGTGGTCTAAAATGCCACAAGCCTAATTAAGGATTACTCTGGATGAAGTCCTTTGGTTTAAAAAGGCAGAGAATGAGCCCCATGAGGTCTCCCCAACAAAATGACTCTCCAGTGAATCTTTAGTTGGCTGTGATTTAAGGAGACAAAATGCAGCTAAAACCACTGTCTCAAACACAGTAGTACAGCAGACGTCAGCAAATAAGACTCACAAGCCAAATGTGTTGTTTCAGAATTTTACTGTGGCTAGAACAAAGCAAAGACCATTGAGAAGATTTTGATAGTGATATGTGTTTGTCATCTACTGGTTATAATCAATCAACCTGGTGACAAAATATTAAGCAATTTTATTACTTTTTTATTATCACTTTATTTTAATTGAACAAAACCCGTATTTATACCTCAGTTTTATTATAAGTCATATTCCATTTAACCAGAAAGGATGTGCACCACACAAACACAAAAGACAATTAGAAAATTAATTGTTGTAGCAGCAGGTTTTACTACAAAGAAGCAACTCCATCACCAGATGGGATGATCTTGCATGATTCAGTCAACCAATTCATGTGGAATACTAAGTCTTAAGTTCATGATGTCCTTGACCTATGGCGTTCCGTCGTCACGTCGAAACTGGTTATGTGGAACTCGTTGGTGAGTGGACGAATACGTGGTCACGCAGTGCTGTAAGATTACTCGCCGGTTGTATGCTACTTTGGATTGTGCTATATTCACAAACTTGTTGCCCTTCATTAAGGCTCCCAAGCTTGATAGAGTAGATTAAGTTGTAAAAACAGTGCAACATATTCTGTTATCTTCTTCTAAAACGACTCTTGCATGCATGAAAGTCATTGGTATTCATGACTTTTCCGAAGAACTGATTGATATCATGATGTGTGTAATGGATTTGTTTACATTTTCACCAGAGTTCCGGCTTTTGGTGAAAATCGACTTCGATTATGTTGCCAAAAGTATTCGCTCACCCATCCTAATAATCAGAATCAGGTGTTCCAATCACTTCTATGGCCACAGGTGTATAAAATCAAGCACCTGGGCATGCAGACTGCTTTTACAAACATTAGTGAAAGAATGACTCGCTCTCAGGAGCTCAGTGAATTCCAGCGTGGAACTGTGATGGGATGCCACCTGTGCAACAAATCCAGTCATGACATTTCCTTGCTCCTAAATATTCCACAGTCAACTGTCAGCTGTATTATAAGAAAGTGGAAGTGTGTGGGAACGACAGCAGCTCAGCCACCAAGTGGTCGGCCACGTAAACTGACAGAGCGGGGTCAGTGGATGCTGAGGCGCATAGTGCCAAGAGGTCGCCAACTTTCTGCAGAGTCAATCACTGCAGACCTTCAAACGTCATGTGGCCTTCAGATTAGCTCAAGAACAGAGCTTCAGCAGAGAGCTTCATGGAATGGGTTTCCATGGCCGAGCTGCTGCTACAAGCCGTACATCACCAAGTGCAATGCAAAGCGTCGGATGCAGTGGTGTAAAGCATGCCACCACTGGACTCTAGAGCAGTGGAGACGCCTTCTGTGGAGTGACGAATCACGCTTCTCCATCTGCCAATCTGATGGACCAGTCTGGGTTTGGCGGTTGCCAGGAGAACCATATTTGTTGGACTGCATTGTGCCAAGTGTAAAGTTTGGTGGAGGGGGGATTATGGTGTGGACTTGTTCTTCGGGAGCTGGGCTTGGCCCCTTAGTTCCAGTGAAAGGAACTCTGAATGCTTCAGCATACCAAGACATTTTGGACAATTCCATGCTCCCAACTTTGTGGGAACAGTTTGGAGCTGGCCCCTTCCTCTTCCAACATGACTGTGCACCAGTGCACAAAGCAAGGTCCATAAAGACATGGGTGACAGAGTCTGGTGTGGATGAACTTGACTGGCCTGCACAGAGTCCTGACCTCAACCCGATAGAACACTTTTTAGATGAATTAGAGCGGAGACTGAGAGCCAGACCTTCTGGTCCATCATCAGTGTGTGACCTCACAAATGTGCTTCTGGAAGAATGGTCAAAAATTCCCATAAACACACTCCTAAACCTTGTGGACAGCCTTCCCAGAAGAGTTGAAGCTGTTCTAGCTGCAAAGGGTGGACCGACATCATATTGAACCCTATGGATTAGGAATGGGATGTCACTGACGTTCATATGCGAGTCAAGATAAGTGAGCGAATATTTTTGACAATATAGTGGGATCATAGGAAAGGAACTCCAACGTCGAGAACCACATGTATTTTGAATTTAATCAAAAGAAAGTAGAAAAAAAAGCAAATCTTCAGGCATGAAGAGATGAAGCAGACCTCAAGTTCATTCCAAGTATTTGAGGACAAAAAATGAAATGTTGCTTTGGCACGTTAATTTCTGACTAATAGCACCCAAAAAACCCACTCAAACTTTAGATAGGTAGAGTCAATAGGCGACTCTATCAGATGTGGACCTTCTGAGTTCATTCTGTAGCTAGTGAAAGAAACTACAAGACAACAGCAACGTTCAACATTTAAGCTTGTCTCCCTTTTCCCTCTTAGCACTACAGACTTCACAGGTTATTTTTTCTAAATGTAGAAATATTAGCATTTTTTAAACAATAATGACAGCAGGTGCAAGCCAAACCCAGTGTCAATTCATTTTGAGCAAGCTTTTGTCTTTTGTCTGCAGATCTCGTTTTGTAATAACAGAAAATCTAAAAAATGAATACCAAATTTTTGGAGATGTTCTGCCATTGTTAAAGGACAGGTTTTTCAGCTGCTCTCTGCTAGAGGGATTGTCTTGTTTTACCTTTCTCTATAATATACCTCAAAGGTGTTTTATTGGACTGAAGTCAAGCAACATGTTGTCCAGCTCATAGTTTTTGCTTTTTTTATATTTTTATTTGGAAACACTGATTTCAGCAGCATGGTTTGAATTGTTGTCATGCTGAAAGATCTCTCCTCTGTCAAGCATCTGGAAAATAAGACTCTTCTTGTTTACTTGTATTTTGGTATGTCCACAGGCATTCACTGTACTCTTTACAAAAGTAATTTCCCCAACATCTTTTGTACTTATGAAGCCCCATATCATCATACTCCTACCTCCATGCTTCTCTATCAGGAGTATACATTCACCATGTTCTATGATATCAAGTATTCATCCAACTACTTTTCATGTTCTTCCACAGCCTCTGTTCTAAACTGTAACTAATGGATAAAATGTAGGTAATGAAATCCTTGAGGACACAAGTTCTATTGTTTTTTCCTTCTACTTTCAACATAACTTAATTCCCTTAAGATGAGCTTGTCCAGCCTGCATTTCTCCAGTATTACAGTTTTCCTCAATTGATAAGACACCGTTCCTGAAAAATAGCACACATTTCCCAACACACTGTGCACTATTTTTTTTTATTTGAACACAATTCACAAACCACTGCACACTTGTGTCAAAAGCGCACTTTAGTGTCAAAAACTGAATTTTGCTTTCAAAATTAAGACGCACGAAGCAAAACTAGGACACTGCACTGCTAAATACTAAACACTCCTCTCTCACTGTGTTTTCACATGAAGTGTAAATAAAATGATACAGTCCTCAAAACTGACAACTTAAACACAAATGCGTCCTATAAATAAATCAGAGGGGGCTGCTGCATTGCCTGACTGTACGTCACAAAATAAAAATAATGTTAGACTAAAAATTCAGCACTGTATTGTCCACAGTAGAGTATGCAAATATTTGCACCACGTCAGCATCAGTTCTTTCAGCCTGGTCAGACCACTGGACCTCATCAACATCACAAGCTGTGTTTTCTCTGGAAAGAAGGACCTAATGTGTCTGATCCAGCCCTGAATGCATCAACAGAAACATCACCACATGCCAAGACCATTTATTGAAAAGATTTTCCCAAAGTATGGCTGCTGCTCATGTACTTTCCACCTCCATGTAATTCTTCTATAGGATTCAGAAAAGGAGACTATGGTGGCAGAAAAAACACTTGGGGGCTCATATTGAACCATTCCCAAATCAATAGTCCTCTATAAAACTAACATTGCTCCAGATGTATTCATGTGTGTCATCAGAATCCAACTGAAAAACTCTCTGGAACAAACACACACAAAACAGAGAAACTGTCAGTCATGTTCACTTTCTATAATTTTACCAGCACTTGTGAAGCAGAATTATGCATTAGATTTTTTACAGTACTCTCAGAACATTTCTGACTGCTTGTATTGTTCCAGTACAGACATGTGACTGAAGAGACAAACAACACTTACACACCATGTAAAATAAACCACAATAAACCTGAAACTATCTACTTTATTCACCATCCTTACCATCTGCTGACCTCAACAACAGATTGCATTCTGAACAGCTAATTCTGTTTCCCAGCAGGTTTTATAGTGTGCAGTTCATTGGCTAAAGTGTTTTCAGCTTTGACCTGTTGTGTCTTAATTGTGACAGCAGTGTTGGAACAGTGTCCCAGTTCTGCTTCCTAGTGTTCACTTTTGAAAAATGTGTGTTCAAATGAGCAAAAAACGTGTTCAGTCTTTTGCAAAAAGAGTGCAAGAGTTTTGGAAACTGTGTGCAAACCATGAATAGTGTCTAAAATTTGGACAGCAGTGTCCTGTTTTGAGAAATGTGTGCAGTTGGTGGCTCTGTGCAGTGAAAGGAGTTTAGTGTCTTATCAGTTGAGAAAAACTGTAAACAACCAGTTGCAGCAACCGCATGCTGTTCCTTGTGCTGGTTTCCCCAAAAAGAAAAGCCAGTACAGATATGCAGATGGCTGCGACAAAACTGATTTGGTAAAGCAGAATGATTGGCTCCAACTGTTTGGTTAAGAGCTGAATCACAGCTTTCTGTGATAACATTTACCACACATTATTGCACATCTAAAATCACACTGACAGCACATTTAAGCAGATTTCTCAGCACACCATGAGACTTGGCACCTTCCAGACAAGGACATTTCCTTTTGGAAGGTGCTGTTTTCTGAGTGTACGCCGATATAAGATAACTGTCAATTCACTACTGCAGGGAGAGCTCTGTTTCAGTCTGCTGTCAGTTTGAAAAAATAATAATCATAATCATAACAGCAATAATAATAATAATAATAATAATAATAATAATAATAATTGGTCAGGAATCTCGGATTACTATTAACCCTACAAAACTATTGACAGCTACAACATTTTAATAGTGATGTGGGGCCGCTATCTCGCAGTGATACAGAAATCTTTAACAAATCCATGGATCCAAACTATAGACCGCATCACTGCCAAAATCTGATCAGTTCGTCCTTGTGTCATTTCCGACCTTCCCTGAAAATTTTATCCAAATCTGTTTGTCTGTTTTTGAGTAATATTGCTAAGTGACAGATAAACAAGTGGACAAACAGACTTCGCCACACAACTCTGCCGTTCCTTAGCCCAATAATTATAGTGAAGTAAGGCCACTAGCATTTACATTTAGGGAAAGGTGGTGATTCTTTGCATTTCTGTGATAGGAGAAAGTTTTGGTACCTGCATTCATTGCACCAACTCACCATGCAGCCTCTCTGCTCTTTCTCTCCACTTTGCTGCTTAAAGGACAAACTTTCTCCCAGAATTGGATATGGAAGATTCCCATTATGTGCAGTATGAAATCATTCAGTATAAATGATTGCGTGATATCAGACAGAACCGTCATCTTGCTACACTCCTGTTTCTTCTTCAGTCAGTCTTTCCCTGTCCCTTCCATCCACACAATTTCCAGAAGGGAGCTGATTTGATTTTCTCGTATATCCACCTGAAACTAATGTAATTTTAAGCAAATACTGATGCATTTTCATGTCAGCCTTTTGGGTTTCTCAAGGTGTTTCGAGAGGAACGGCATGGACTAAATCCCCACTAAGATGTTAAGCAATATTCTATTAATTACAAAAAAATGTGTTAAGGATGCTATCTGTTATGTGATCCTCTTCCTCTTCTGATGTTATTTCTCCACCTTGGTTTCAGTATACAGCTTGACAATGACTGACGACAGCTCGTTCTGTCGATTGTGTGGATTAGCTAATTGTTCTTTCTCCCGCAGCTCTCATTGAACCAATTGCTTTTAGTTGAAAAGCAACTGTTTTATGTCACAGTGCTAGAAGAATCTGTCAGTGTGAGAACTAGACCACATATTTCAGAGAAACTCATATTTGTTCACTTCTTCAAAATCAGAAATGATGGATACTTTTATAAAGCAATTGTTTGAGGTTTTATTTATTATTATTTGTATTCTTTAAAAAAATGTAACAAAAAGAAGAAGAAGAAAAAAACTGATGAAAAGCAGCCATTGCTGCTATGTGCCTCTCAGTACCACAAAGGAGTGAACAGCAGCCAGGAGAAAGACATCTGAAACATGGGCACTTCTACCTGTATCCATGTTTCCACACATATATTTAACAGAACGTCAGTAACGACAGAAATCCCTCTCCTGTCACTTCAGTTCAGTTCAGTTTTATTTGTATAGCCCCAATTCACAACATGTCATTTCAAGAAACAGAGAAACTACAGAAATCCAAAGTTTCCTAGGGATTCCTTTTGAGCAGCATTTGGCACTTTATCAGGAAGAAACCTCTGACAGAAGCAGGCTCACAGAGGGTGGTTAGGATAAAGGGTGCACCACTATAACACATAGAAAACAAACAGGACTTAAGAGAACATTAAACACTTTGGAGATTGGTGAGGCCAGTGACTGCAGATCAGACATGTCGCTCCAGATTCAGAGACACTATACACAGGACAAAACACAACCTAGAGGTTCATCATGGCAAGTCATCCAGCAGTATAAAAATATAGCACAATAACTATTCATCAATGCTTCTCCCATGCCCGAAGTACTCACTGCTAAAACCTCAATCATGGAATCCTATCTTCATTATCCCAGATCATATACTGATTTTCAGGCAGTGCATTCAGAACCAAACAACAAAAACCATAAAACCCAAATTCTAATTAATCAACCAAGTCACATTTACATGACATTGCAATTAGGGCTGGGATTTTAAAACATTATCTATGGTTAACTGATTACAGAATAAATAACGAGTTAAAAAAATGCATTTAATCACACCTTTCTCAGTTCCCTAATTTTTGGCACACCGGTACCACTGATACACAGTTTAGCTCGGTGTGTGGCGGTAATGTACCTAAAGTCTGTTTGCCAGCCACAAAGAAGATCCACAGGACCCACTGAGTGATGTCAGCATACAAGAAATTTTGGTGAACAGTGATGGAAGACAAGACTGGATTGCTTGGCTTGTTGGGCAGAAATTTTTCTTTTAAAAATCTTCCCAAAGCAGCTGGGATAAAAGTGTGGTTGTGTGCAAATTGTGCAACAAAGTGTTTGCTTTTCACCACAGCAGTTAAAGCCTATGGTATTGCCTCAATTCATGGTACATTGGACCGTCGCTCGCTGTACCCAATTTGCATAAAGTATGTAGCAGAACTACTAAAATAGCAAGGTTTGCAGTCGTTTATAAAGGGGCACCATCCTCAGTTTTTTTAAGGAAATTATTAGTTAAACAAAATCTCAAGAAGACTTTGATTAAAATGAAGTTAATCAGTCTGAGATCTGAAAGTCTAGAATTCTGATTAAATTGACCTCAGTCTCCACACAAAGAAAAGCACGAGACCATGAATTGGTCTAAATGAAAAATATTTATTAACTATTCTACTAAGACAATCCAGGTGAGCTATATACAGTGAAAAATATAGTGTGTGTGTGTGGTGAATGTGTGAAATCAGATTAACAGGCTAAAGGAAGAGGATTATGGTGAAAGGAGGGTAGATAGCGAGCACTCTATCACAAATCTACCTAAATCTACGATCTAGGTTATGATCTACATAATCTAGAGTGAATACATTTAACTATCGTCAAGTTATTGCAACATCAACCCAATCAGGAGCTGATAGAGGTTAGCTTTGCCTGCTTTTTGTTCAGCGCTGAATGGACTGGGAGTCTCCGTTTGGCTGGAACCTGGTGGAAGGCCGGAAACTTTGTCACGACGGATCTAGGCTGTCAGTCCTGAAGCGTCGTGTGGATGTGAGGTAACAAGTTCTGCCGTTGGAGCTCTCAGCGCAGCGCCGGAGGTCTGGCAGCAGATGTCTGATGTTGGACCAAAGGTGATGGGTTGGTAGGCAGACGGTGTTCAGTACGCGGTCTGCACGGTCTTCAGGGTCGATGAAAAATAACCTGTTTAACTGTGGCTCTCATCTTGTTTTCTGTTGGTGTTAGCCAGGTAATACAAAGGACTGTGAAAACTGAGAGCGGAGGCGTGGTGGAATTTAGAAAAAGGAAAAAAATGATTTCTATCATCTCTTATTGGTTTGTCAAAAAGAAGATTAAAGCAGATAAACTCTTTAGGGTTATAATGAAAGTGTCCAGTGTCTAAATATGTTGCAAAATTATAAAAGGGTGACAAAAATGAGGCCGAGGGTTAAAGAAGAAGAGCGCTGAGACAACTAAAAATTTAGAAAGACAAAAGTTAAAGAGCTATATGTAGGAAGATGGAGAAAACTGAGATGTAAAGGAAGAGAAAAGCAGAAGAGAAGAGGCCGAACAAAGGCAGTGTTGGCCTTTTAATCCTTTGGGTGGAGAGAGGAATTTCTCATGATTTATGACGTAATCTAATGACTCTCTGTTCTCAGATGGAGGGAAAACTGCATTTGTTAAATCTAATTAGAACAGATTATAATATGCATGCAAACATGATCTGTCCGTCCCTCACCATAACCCATCGACATGGAGTCAAAAGCAAGACTATACAGTCTAACAAAGTAGGCTATTCTAGGCATAGAAACTAGATGTAAAATATGCTTTAGATATTAAGAACATATGTTATTGTCAGGGCTCCCTCCTCCCACCCGTCCTTCCCACCTGACATCCCCAAATACCCCTTTTCCAATCTGTTCCTCTCTCCTGTTCCTCTGCCCCTGTCTCTCCCTCTGTCTCCTTGGTCTCCCATCCAGTTCTCTACCCCTGTCTCTCCCCCTTTACAGCTCTGCGCCTGAGTGGAGTCTAGCTTCCCAGCTGACTCCACTCAGGCAATCAACCCCCTCTACGGCTCCCGGACAGCTGACAGACATTCTACTGATTACACAACCTGCAATAAGAACCGGCTCATCCTTCCACTCCCTGCCAGATTGTTGAACAAAGACCTCACAGTCAGTTTGCTCTCTAGCCTCCTGTTAAATCTGTTGAGTTTGCCAGTTCACTTACTTTGTTTTCTCCTGCCCCTCGCCTCGATCCAGCTGTCCGGGATCCCCGCCATCCTCCTTCCCGTCCGGCTCTCCCCAACCCGTTCGTCACCGGTTTGCCCCTCACTGGATCCCCCCATTCCTGCCTGGACCCCCTGTTCCTGCCTGGACCCCCAACCTGCTTCCCTCCCAACCACCCGGAAACTCACAGCAGCAAGCCTGCTGCTCGTCTCCTCCCGGAGCCTCCAGACCCACCTGGCCAAGCCCCCCACTACACCAGCCGCTCCTGCACCCTGGTTCCCCCTCACCGAGCCACCATTCACTCCCTTAAAATAAAGCACATTCTCATTCCAACCAGCCTTGGTAGTGTGGCTCTCTGCTCGGGTCCGACCCGCTAAGTCGTGACGGTTATTGTAAGAATATGTTTTATTTTATGTGTAAGTTCTGAATGTTTCCAATTTCACATTTTACATCTTTAATCAGTGATGATACAGTTATTATTGATTTCATCCTGACATCGCTGGGCTATCCAATGTCGCTAGGTGGCACTGTGGGTCCAAGAAATGTGATTATTTCAGTAAAACCTTAATTTTGTCCCCATATCACTTACAAATGTGAATTTTGGATAAGTGATAAAGGAACTCCATATGGTGACTTTGGTATGCATAAAAACATCAAGAGATATCAGAAAACAGTTATTGAGTCCATGTATGTTTCAGTGTAAAAATGTGAGTCTTTTGTTGACTTCTGTTTTATCAGTTGTCCTCCTTTCAGACGGGGTGTTGGTGTCAGTGTTCATATGGGGGTTCCGTGAACAAAGAAGGGAGTAGCAGAATTCACAGCTCCATGTGAGTCACTGTGTCTTTTAAGTTGTCTTCCAAAATGCTAATGTCCTGTATGAAGTTTCATCCCTCCACAGGAGGTCTGAAATTCACACTTGCATTGAAAAGAAATGAATGTAGCACCATTTGCTCCAGAGAATTGCAGATCTTGAGGTTAATCACAGCGGTTTGACCTCTTCCTTGCCATTCCAAAAAAGCTAAGCTGTGTCCGTTACAAGTAGAAGCCAAGTCAACTTTATGCAAATGAGCTCTGATGCAACACACCAGAACAAAGCTCAAAAGTGGCACAACACAACCAGCATCATGAATTTCTCATAGACAATGAATGGGATGCTAGAAATGGACGGATTCTGTGGACATGTACCATCCTTCCTTCCTTCCATTCTCTATACACCGCTTTATCCTCACTAGGGTCGCGGGGGGTGCTGGAGTCTATCCCAGCTGACTCGGGTGAAGGCAGGGGACACCCTGGACAGGTCACCAGTCTGTCACAGGGCTACATATACAGACACACAATCACACTCACATTCACACCTACGGACAATTTAGAGTAATCAATTAACCTCAGCATGTTTTTGGACTGTGGGAGGAAGCCCACGCATGCACAGGGAGAACATGCAAACTCCATGCAGAAAGATCCCAGGGCCAGGCCGGGATTCGAACCGGGGATCTTCTTGCTGTAAGGCGAAAGTGCTAACCACTGTGCAGCCCATGTACCATCCTGGTACTGGCAAATGGTGTAGTCAGCCTATGATAGACCACTTTTCAAGACATTGGAAGAGCTTGAATTTACAGAAAATCCTGAACTGTTGAATATAAAAGCTGAAATTCCACTTCAAGTTTGCAGTAATCTGTGGATGTAGTAGACAGATGAAAAATACAGATAATCAAAAATGAAACAATTTTGTTGCTTAAATTCGTGTATGTGTCTTTTCAGAGATTCAGTCATCAACCAAAATTTATTTGAATTGAAAAACTTTGCTTATTGTGTCAAATACTGCTATTTGGCAATTTGATTAATCATGATTAATTAATTGCAAAGCCTCTAATTAATTAGATTAATTGTTTTAACCCTCCTGTTGTCCTGCGGGTCACATTAACCCATTTTAAAGTTTTAAAAATGTGGGGGGAAAAAAATATATGTATATTTTCACAGTGAAAACTTCCACATTTTCAAAAAAATTTTTAGGAAATTTTTGAACACTTTTTGGTGGAAAAAATCTAATAAAAAATGTTTAAGAACATTCAGAAAAAAATCTACCAAAATCCAATGAATTTTCGCTGTCAAATTTGGGGATTATTCATTTAAAAAAAAAAAAAAAACTTTTGAGGGAAACTTTTCAGGAATTTTCTTCCTGAAGATTTTGCAAGTTTTTATAAATTTGAGGAGATTTCTTCTGAAGATTTGGACTTTTTCAGACAAAGCAACAACATTTTTTGGTAAGGACAACACGAGGGTTAATCGTGTCTCACCAGTAATCACAGTTAACAACTAAAACTGACAACCTAACCTTTAATCAAATGCATCACTGATAATGTTAGGGAATAGAGCACAGAGATAAGTGGGAAGGAGAAACCTATTTTGTGTTAAATGGAAAATACATCGTTGCCTGTTCTTCAAACACAAAAAGGAAAATCAAGTATTTTCTACATTATATTGCATTTGCCGTTTCTGGCTAGGTAAATGAAATGTGTCTTTTTGTTTGTGGGTTTGGAAATAAAAATGAAATTACTGTGCTATTTTCATTCTTTTAACTTTTGTGACTGAAAGCATGATTGGTGAGAACAGATACATTTCTAAAGTATTTGATTTTGTGAATTTCCTGGCAGTATTCCACTGGGTCATTTCACCTCAATTCACCTAAATTTTAATTCACGTCTGACCATCTCATATTTGTCAGATGTGGGCATGATATCTGTTCGTAAGTGAAATGTGACATTTTTTGGTCAGAAGTGTGAGAATGTTTTGAGTTAAAAATTCTTAAAGAGGGCTATAGGTCTTGTCAGTGTTTGTTCCATTTTCTTCTGTGGAGCAAAGTTTGAAGGGCCATGACTTGAGAAATAAAGTAAATAGAGTACTGGAGTTCTGTAGGTTGCTTCAAACCTTTTCTTTTTGAGAGATTATTGTTAGAACTGCTCAGATGACCCCCTACTCTTCTCTCTTTCTCTCTCCATACATTTGAATGCCAAGATTACATGTCTTTAACTTGGTGCCCAGTTTTTGCTTCTGCCTCCTCTCTCCCTCTACCTGTGCAATATTTCTGCTTTCAGAGCTGTAGGTTTCTGATTTGCAGTTACTGCCCCCACCAGTCTGATTCATCTTTATTTCTGTAGCTTCTTCCTGCTCATAATTTTTTTTACCACTCTTCCCTCACTCCAACAAGTTGAGGCAGATGACGGCCACCATGAGACTGGTTCTGTCTGAGATTTTTTTCTGAATAGGGAGTTTTTTTCTTTCTCATTTTTGCCAAGTGCTGCTCACATGGGAATATTTGGGGTTCTCTCTATTTTACAGTCCAGCATGCTATGGTGCTATGAAAATGAAATTTGAGAGAATTAAATTGAATTAACTATCCTAATGTTAATGTGTATATTTTAAAAGCAATTGTTAATTGATGTTAATATTCTGAAAGATTAGATAGCAGTTATTCATTTATTTATGATTGACTTGCTGCTTGGAAACAAGGTTGGATAAGATAAGATAATCCTTTCTTACTCCCCATGTCAGGGGAAATTTCCCATGTTACAGCAGCAATACACAGTAAATAAAATAATTATAATAACAAAAATATATACAATATACATATACAATATATATGTACAAGCATGAAGGATGAAAATGAATAAATAGAGAATTATTACTCGATAAATAAATAACATCAACAAAAAGTGACTTGTGGAATAAAATGTAAAAGTGCAGAAAATGACAGCAGTGCAAGGAATTGTGCTTATGTGTTTTTGTTAACATCAGCCAATGATGCTGTTGTTATAAAGTCTAACAACAGATGGAATGAAGGACCTGTGATAGTGCTCCTTCTTGCAGGGTAGGTATCTCAGTCTGCTGCTGAAGGAGCTGCTTAAAGACCCCACAGTGTCATGCAGTGGGTGAGAGGGGTTGTCCATGATGGATGTGAGCTTTGTCAACATCCTCCTCTCACCCTCCTTCTCTATGGAGTCCAGGGAACAGTCCAGGATAGAATCGGCCCTCCTGACCAGTCTGTTCAATCTCTTTCTGTTCCTTTCAGTGCTCCCCAGCAGACCACTGCATATAAGGGTGCTTTCACACATACGCCTTTTGGTCTGCTTAAAGCGGACTGGAGTCCGCAACACCAGCAAGTACGGTTTGTTTGGGCTGGTGTGAAAGCAGACCAGATGTTTTTGGTGCGGACTAAAGAACCGGACCGAGACCACCTTCGAGAGGTGGTCTCGGTCCGCTTCTATGTGAACTCCAGTTCGGTTCGCTCCTGGTGAGAACACAAACCTGTCTCCATGTCTCCAGTCGATAATCACCTCCTACATCTTACTGGCATTGAGCTGAAGATGATTTCGCTCACACCAGTTAACAAAGTCAGAGATAACCATCCTGTACTCCCAGTCTTCCCCCTCAGATACACACCCGACAATGGCTGTATCATCGTAGAACTTCTGGATGTGACAGCTCTCAGAGTTGTATTTGAAGTCCGATGTGTACAGGATGAAGAGAAAGGGAGAGAGCACTGTCCCTTGTGGGGCCCCCATGCTGCTGACTACCACATCAGACACACAGTCCTGAAGCCTCTCGTACTGTGGTCTGTTGGTGGGGTAGTGGATGGTCCATACAGCCAGGTGAAAGTCTACTCCCACTCCTTCAAGCTTCACCTTCAGCAGAGAAGACTGGATTGTGTTGAAAGCACTGGAGAAGTCAAAGAACATGACCCTCACAGTGCTGCCAGTGTTCCCCAGGTGAGTCAGCGATCTGTGCAGCAGGTAGACGACTGCATCATCCACTCCACTGTTCGGTTGGTAAGCGAACTGCAGTGGATCCAGATGTTGGCTCACCCGGGGATGGAGGTTCCTGAGGATGATCCTCTCCATGGTCTTCATCAGATGAGAAGTGAGGGCCACAAGTCTGAAGTGGTTAGGCTCCCTTGGGTTCCTGATCTTTGAGACAGGAACCAGGCAGGAAGTCTTCCATAACACAGGAACCCTCTCCAGACTCAGGCTCAGGTTAAAGATGCGCATCAGCACCTGACAGAGCTGGTCTGCACAGTCTCTAAGGCGCCTGGAGCCGATTCCATCAGGACCTGCAGCTTTCCTGGTCTTGATTGTTTTAAGCTCACTTCTCACCTGATCAGCTGTTTTGGAGAGGCCGGGGTGGTGGAGGAGGGGTGATGGTGGTGGTGGGGGGTGAGGGGAGGAGGGGATGATGGGAGTGTATGTGGAGTCCGGAGGTCATGGAGGATGGGGAGAGGGGGAGAGGTGGTGGTGTTGGTGGTATGGAGCTGAGGTGTGAAGAAGGAGCTGGCTGGTCAGTGCTTTGCTGAGAGGGGGGAGGAGTGGGAGCAGAGTCAAATCTGTTAAAGAACAGATTCAGCTCATTGGCCCACTCCCGGTCTCCTGGTATTCTGAGTTTTCATCCACCTGACAATGTCCATCCATCCATCCATCCATCCATCCGTTCTCCATACACCGCTTTATCCTCACTAGGGTCATGGGGGGTGCTGGAGTCTATCCCAGCTGACTTGGGCGAAGGCAGGGGACACCCTGGACAGGTCACCAGTCTGTCTCAGGGCTACATATACCTCAGCATGTTTTTGGACTGTGGGAAGAAGCCGGAGTACCCGGACAAAACCCATGCATGCACAGGGAGAACATGCAAACTCCATGCAGAAAGATCCCAGGACCAGGCCGGGACGTGAACCGGGGATCGTCTTGTTGCAAGGCAAAAGTGCTAACCACTACACCACTGTGCAGCCATTTTGACAACATGCACAATCCAATTCATGCCAGTATGTGTGGAAGCAGCTACATGGTGTATTAAAGACAGCAAAATGACTCACCTCCACCCAGGTCCATGGGTGGCTTCAACACCTTCTTCCAAACACCATAAAACTGCACCATGGAGTAGAACTCTTCACATCTTTTCTTTTCTTCAGCTATGAATTTGCTGTTTCCCATATCCAGGATCCCCCGCAGCTGATCCATCACCGTTAACGCAAAGAAGCTTTTAAACATACAGCATAGCCTGCTTTAATGAGATGACAAAATCACAGGTAAATTGCTTACATGATGAAGCTCTTTGAAACATGGATATGCCTCCAGAATCTTTGTAGCCTTGTCCTCTTCTTTCAGGAGATCACTGTCAGTGAAGGCTCTTCTTGCTTGAAACTCAAGGTCAAGGATTTGGCAGACAGCATCTTGGTTTGGTTTTGGTTTTCTATACATCTCCTGCAGAGTCTTGTAATGCCTGGTCTGTGTTGCCAGGCTATCCACTTCCGCTAAAATAAAATAAAAAAAAAGCAGAAATTAGTAATAGTATCAGACATGTCATTCTGAGTGGGTTTTAGCCAGCATGCATAACATTGTTTGTGTTATACTTTCATTATTTGTGCTCTATTGAGAGCCAAAAACATGAAAACAAATGAAAAGGTATCTCAAATCACAATATATGAAAACCTGATCAGAATTTAAATGTAAGTATCAACATCTGTAATGTCATAATGTCCACAACTATCATAATGTTACCAAGCCTTCATGTCCATTACACACGTGGACAAAATTGTTGGTACCCCTCAGTTAAAGAAGGAAAAACCCACAATTCTCACTGAAATCACTTGAAACTCACAAAAGTAACAATAAATAAAAATGTATTGAAAATTAAATAATCAAAACAGCCATTACTTTTGAATTGTTGATTAACATAATTATTTAAAAAAACAAACTAATAAAACAGGCCTGGACAAAAATGATGGTACCTCTATAAAAGATTGAAAACTATTTGACCAGAGTGACATGATTAACTCAGGTGTGTCATTTAATTGACATCACAGGTGTTTCCAAACTCATAATCAGTCAGTCTGCCTATTTAAAGGGAGACAAGTAGTCACCCTGCTGTTTGGTGAAAAGGTGTGTACCACACTGAACATGGACAACAGAAAGCAAAGGAGAGAATTGTCCCAGGACATCCGAAAAAAAATGATAGACAAACATCTTAAAGGTAAAGGCTATAAGACCATCTCTAAACAGCTTGAAGTTCCTGTGACAACAGTGGCTCATATTATTCAGAAGTTCAAGACCCACGGGACAGTAGCCAACCTCCTTGGACGTGGCCGCAAGAGGAAAATTGATGACAAATTGAAGAGACGGATCGTTGGAATTGTATCCAAAGAGCCCAGAGCAACCTCCAAAGAAATTAAAGGTGAACTCCAAGGCCAAGGTACATCAGTGTCAGATCGCACCATTCGTCGTTGTTTGAGCCAAAGTGGACTTCATGGGAGACGACCAAGGAGGACACCACTGCTGAAAAAAACTCATAAAAAAGCGAGACTGGAATTTGCAAAAATGCATGTTGACAAGCCACAAAGCTTCTGGGAGAATGTCCTTTGGACAGATGAGACCAAACTGGAGCTTTTTGATAAGGCTCATCAACTCTATGTTCATAGACTCAAAAACCAAGCATACGAAGAAAAGAACACTGTCCCTACGGTGAAACATGGAGGAGGCTCAGTAATGTTTTGGGGCTGCTTTGCTGCATCTGGCACAGGGTGTCTTGAAAGTGTGCAAGGTACGATGAAATCTGAAGACTATCAAGGCATTCTGGAGAGAAATGTGCTGCCTCGTGTCAGAAAGCTTGGTCTCGGTCGCAGGTCATGGGTCTTCCAACAGGACAACGATCCAAAACACACAGCCAAAAACACCCAAGAATGGCTGAGAGAAAAGCGTTGGACTATTCTAAAGTGGCCTTCTATGAGCCCAGATCTGAATCCCATTGAACATATGTGGAAGGAGCTGAAACATGCCATTTGGAGAAGACACCCATCAAACCTGAGACAACTGGAGCTGTTTGCTCATGAGGAGTGGGCCAAAATACCTGTTGACAGCTGCAGAACGCTCATTGACAAATACAGAAATCGTTTAATTGCAGTGATTGCCTCAAAAGGTTGTGCAACAAAATATTAAGTTATGGGTACCATCATTTTTGTCCAGCCCTATTTCATTAGTTTGTTTTTTTAAATAATTATGTTAATTAACAATTCAAAAGTGATGGCTGATTTTGATTATTTAATTTTCAATACATTTTTATTTATTGTTACTTTTGTGAGTTTCAAGTGATTTCAGTGAGAATTGTGGGTTTTTCCTTCTTTAACTGAGGGGTACCAACAATTTTGTCCACGTGTGTATTACTGCTGTAATAATAATTTTTCATTTACATGAACTGTCACAATCAGAGCTGCTCTCAGGTGGCAAAAGAATAGTTGATCCACCACTTGAGTCTGCATCATGCTCTGCTTCCTGGTCACTTCGTGAGAAATCAACATGGCACCTTTTGTTTGGACGGCCTCTTTGTGGGATTGGCCCCTGCCTCTTTTGTGGGGACTTCACATTCAGCATCCTCTTCTGAAGATGACTGTACATGCTCATCTGTGGTGAAGCACAGCAAAAATTAAAATGTAAACTAAAGTGTCTAAGAAAATATGGCAAAAATTCTAATCACTTACTTATTTCAAGGGTCCATCTTTATCCTGTAGCATGGGATAATACTCCACTAGTCTCTTAGCCGTGGCAGTGACTTCATGCTTGGAAGGGTAGCGGAGCTCTTCTCCTTCCTGACTTGCTCTCAAGATAGAAATCATGCTGGTGATGGTGTTCCTCACTAGCCTGCATCTCAGCTCTTTGGACATGGTAGATTCCTCCTCTCTACCAATGCGGGCCATCTCAAAATAGTGCTCACGAGCTAGTTCCAACTCACTGTCTGTATAGATCACATATTCCAGAGGACTGGGAAGCTGTAGGATCTTCTGTGGATTTCTCTTCATCAAAGAAGTAGACGCCTGGGGGGAGATTGGAGGTGTTCCTCGAGGTGGGGAAACAATTCTTGTTTCACCAGGGCCAGCTTTGTCTGATAAGATGGAATTCTCATCCTAAAAGAAAAAATCAAAACATAGTTATTGCAAGAGTTAACAGACCCAATTAGAATCAGCATGTATATATTAGGTCTTTTCAGAGCAAAGCAGGCTAATAGTTACCTCTTGACTTATAAGACCCCACAGTTGTTTCCGCCTGAGAAAGTTCTCTGGCCCAGGAAACAGGTCTGTCAAATCATCATGACTGAGGGTGTGGAGCCAAGCCTCATCAATGTTAGCAGCTGTAAAGAAAGTCCAATCATGACCAAACCCTATAGAATTTTAAGCATCAATGCCCTTTTTTAACCTATACATTTATTTTTAACTAATAACAGGGCAAAGAAAATCCAAGTTCTGAGTCCATTGGTTATTTTATCTCTTAACTAGGGTAGACTTTGAAGAAAATCGACTTGGTGTTTTATCGATTGTAAAATATTTAGAATTGTGTTTTTAAGTGACAGCATGCCTAATACTTAAATTGGTTAGCTGCCAATTTCCATTAATATATAGCATTTTAACATCTAAACACGACATACCATTTAGAGTGGATAATGTGTCATCATCCAGGCCATCCATGATAATCTTTTGTGGTCCTGTAAGTTGCTCCTTTACCTGGAGGGCAGGAAAAAATATTTAGTAATGTACTGGATAAGTTGGACCAGACAACTCTAAATGAGTTTTTACAGCCCAATAACCATGTGTCACCCATCCTGCATCCTGCAGCAGTCAAAAGTGACACCTTATATGATGCCAGGAAATGGAAGTTATTATTCATTTATCAATCACTACAATAAAGCTATGTGAGTATGGCTCGCCTTAGCTATGATGAGATATAATCAATTCAGCTTTGTTCTCACGGAGTCAAAACATCGATCCATCTAATACCTATGCACAGCTTAATAAGCATTAGGGTTGCAGGGGTGGGGGAGTCGACCCCAGCTGACTTAAAAAAACATAACTCAGCCTTAGGACGAAGGCAAGGGACACCTGTACAGGTCACCAGTCTGCCACAGCGCTACACACAAGCACATCTAAACTCTGCACATTTCTGTTCTCTTCCTACAGCGTTACCCAGTGCTGACAGCGGACCGTGAGCAGATAATGTGAGCCTCGTAACCCATATCGTAAATTACCCATGCTATCGTCAACATCCCGCCGATACGAAGCTCCTCTCTGTGGCGGTGCAGACCTCCATTCAAGTGCGCAAATAACTACAGTAGCCCGACTCTCTTCTTCTGCTTAATGACATGTAGCAAGTAGCCTTAAGGTGCATTAGCGCCCCCTCCCCCGTGATTAATTTAATTTTATCAAACGTTCATTGAGCATTTATCATATTTTTCGTGGCAGATAATTGTAGAAATACTAAATATTAACGATTTATCGCCAGAGACAGTGCAGAGTATAAAAACGAACTTCTCGTTCACTGTGGAGCATAAAATCAAAGTCAGCTAACATTAGCTAAGTTACCTGGATAGCCTTTAGGTCACAGAGGACAAAATATTTCCATAATGAGTGCAATTAAAAGAAAATTGATGAAAGTTTGTCAAAAAGTTCTTACCGTATAATCCATGCATGGCATCCAGATCCAGTTTAAACCGGCTCTTCCCTCCTTCCAAAGTATTAGACAGACGTGACCACATGAGTGCAGTGAGGGGGGGCTCATGCAAAACATAGTCAGTCTGTGTAATATGTGAAAAAAGTAATAATATATATAATGGGCAGATATTATAACTATAAATTATACGTTGCTTGCCAAACCTGCATTTGCTCCTTTTGCATTGCATTACTAAGGAAATTGAAGAGCGTGTTATATAGTATAACCCTCCTCAACCACACTCCTGATTTGGTATTGACCTCTAGCGCCCCTATCAGCCCGCCAACAACATATCAGGAAGTTGAATGGTGTGGTTTGAATCAGTCTGGTACGTGCATTACGGGTCTTACAATTTTGGATAACTTGTGCTGTCTGGGCTTTTCAAATACAGCCTTATTAATATTTGTGTCGCTACGCTAGCGAGATTTCAATTCAATATGCTTTATTGTCCGACTTGGGGAAATTTATCATGGACTCCAAAAAAGCTGTGCCATCAAAGCCACCTTGAGAACTACAAAGCAGTATTGGATATAAAACAGTATTGCACATATCCCAAAGGTCACACATAACACAAATATACACCATAGTAAAAACACTATTAAATAAAATAAATTAAAATGATTGCACAATCTTCAGTCTCAGCAGCATTGTTCAGGAGGACTTGCTTTTGAGCTTCGGAGGTTTTCATAGTGATCAGCCCACACTGAGTTTCTTTCTTAGCGGAAACACCATGGCCTGTTGGAGGTGTGATTTGTTTGGTTTTTGTTGCCTTAACATTAAAGTCTCTCTTGAGCCATATTAACGTAGCGCATAGTTGCAATCCAGATTTCCACGTTATTTGTGGAATTGATGGCTGTACCGAGGAATACAGAGCCTTTAACTACTTTTACTACCGTATCAGACACACACATACCCTGTATTTTGCGACTGGGCACCCACCCACTGGATGGATGAGGGCACCTACATCTGACCTACCTCGCGTTGGAGGTGAACATTTTGACACACCAATTTTTTCTGACTGTGCCACGCAAACACGAGGAATGCAAAGAACCAACAGTGAAGTCAACACATCTGTCATCTCAAATGAAACGTCGAGGCTGGAGCATGAGCATTTTCAGATTTCACATCCTGAAAATCAGGTAAGCTGTCATGTTGGCTGTGTTGCATGATATTGTTGGTCAGTTAACACTTGATGTGAACCATTCTAACCTCTAATAATAACATGTCTACAGGAAGAAGCTGGTGCATCAGGAGAAAATCTAACCAGACGTGCTGCTGCATTTGTCGTCAATGTCCGGGAAAGATGTCACCTGTCCCAGATATTGTAACACAATAAACCCCTGTCATTAATACTGTGGCGACATTGCTTGGATAATTTATTGACACTCTTTCCAGAGCAACCATACATAAAGGTGCTGTGATATATCTGCATTACAAAGTGTTAAATAGCTCTATATTCCAGTATTTACTGTCACAGACTGGCCAGTAACCTGTGGTCTCTCTGCACAATCAGTAAATGAGAAAATACATTTTCTGGTCACCTACCACACTTTATTCATTCAGGACAAATAATTCCATATAGAGGTGGTCCTGTCTGCTCATGAACACAGAGAGCAGTATCCTCATGTTTGCTGGTGAAACCTGAATTTGCATGTGGTCATTTAGAGAGGAGGGAGGGGATTGTTAATTTCAAATTGGCAGCCTGTCCTCAAACAAAAAACGACCACATAGGTCGTCTGTACATGCCCGTATTACGACCGAGTGTTACGTTTTGACTATGCGACCTCTGGCGGTTGAGTAAATATCGACACTGAGGCCGCCGCTGCGGCCGCCGGACATTCTTTATATTCCTATGCAAATTCGGCGGATTCATGACGATTTAAGCTGTCCATCGGCGTTTGCGGCCGCCATTGCGGCTGCCAGACATCTGGCCGCAGCAGCGGCCGCGGCGGCGGCCGCAAACGCCGATGGCCAGCTTAAATCGTCATGAATCCGCCGGTATAAACCACTTTCAGATGTGATTACCACAGCGGGTTTCGCTCGTGGTGAGCGGCACGAAAAACATGACATCGTGTTGGTGCGCACGAAACCGAAACAAAAACTGACGTGACAGTTTCACGAATCCCTGTGAGACCGTGTTAGTGGCACCGCTTACAGCACATTGAAAATTCAATGTAAAATTTAAATCAAAGAGAGCAGTAAATCTGGTCATTAAATGCACCATCTCTTAAATATGAAAACTGACAATTGTTTATCTATGGATCATTTTATAGTCAAATTGTCAGAGCAGCAAGAGTCCCGTATTTTGTGAGAGGAATACACACAAAAAGCACTTCAAATGTATTCTTTTTCAAAGCTTTATGCTAATTTTAATAGTTGTATATCTGGTGCTATTAGGACTAGTCAAAAAAATAGTAATAGTGTTTAGTATTTTCAGTAAATACCCTCAACTGAGGGAAGAGGATTGCTATCAATAATTCTGACTTTCTGAATGCTGAGTAGCAACTGCCTATGGTTCTAGGACAGTGACCATTTCATTTCCATCTTCTTCAGAGAGTTCTTAAGGATTATGCGAGTTGTCAGTGACGGCTGGTATAAATGGGCTAACAGGGCTAAGCCCTCCCAGGCCAACACAAAAAAGATGAGAAAATTATTTTTTAAATAACTTACAACAGATTGTTTAAAGTTTAGGTGAAACCAAAGGTAGCAACAGCACCAATCAGTCAAAAGAAAAACATAGAATATCTCTAAATGGGCTTATTTTTTACAGCCCCAGCAGCTACAGTCCGCTTTCATTCATTTCGTTCTTTTAAGTGATTGACAGGTGTCGTGTCCCGCCCCCATGATTTACTGATCATTTGGGATAACTTCAGGCAGCCAACAGGCCTTTGACGCAGTGAGAAAAGGTTAAGCTATGGTGGGCGTTAGCATGAACAAGGTGGATTATTTGCTTTCTTGTCCATTTTCCTCAATGTCTTTGGAGGAAAAGCTGGAAGGTAAGAGACTGGGATCACATCGGTCATCGATGTGAGCTTCTTTTCAAATAAGGTAGGACCAAGTTAAAGGACTGTGACACCTTGTTTTTGCTGAGGTCATCTGTTGTACTGAAGGCGTGTTTTGCACTACATGTTGCCAAACAGTTGTAATAAGACCGTTGCAGCAGGCTGTCTGTGGGCAGTCGTTGCAGTTGGAACACGTTTTGTAGTAGTGTGTGTGTGAGTGACTGAGTGAGAGACAGTGTTGATGGAGAGCACTATAAAAGTATAGTGTACCTGTAATTGATGTAACTGTGTGTATCATAGGTGATGTTGCTTTTACAGCTGTGTTAACCATTTAATCGGTATTATGCATTTGTTAGCCCACCCAACAAACTTCACCACCAGCCGCCACTGCGAGTTGTGATAGACAAACATTATCTGATACTTATTTCTTGTTTGTCTTTCGGAGGAGTGTCAACAGTATTGTCTCTGGAGTCCAGCAGTACAAACTGCTCTTCTGACTACCTCGAGAGATGCAATGAAAATGATCTTTGAAAGACATTCAGAAAATATGGAGCAGCTCCAGGAGGAGGCCCTGGCAACACTGGACAATTTTCAAGATCCCTTCTCCATGATGGCCACTACATACAGCACCATCCAGATGCTTTTTAACCCAGTTAAACCAGAGGAGATGGTGATGTCTCAAAGGGTTTGTAGCTTTAAGAAAGGAAAATCAAGAGTTCTTGCCATCAAAAACAAAAGTTTTTACTATATTCCCCTAATTAAGAGTCTTGAGCAGCTGTTGTCCAATTCCAGGATTTTGATTATGATCAACACTCCACCACAGAGCTGCCACAAGGAGGGGTTGTTGTATGACATTATTGATGGGAGCCTTTTCAAATCCCACCCATTGCTCAGTAAAACCATCAGCCTTGCAGATAATTTTGTATTCTGATGAAATAGAGATATGCAATCCCCTCGGGTCACATGCTTCAGTAAATACATTACTGATGATTTATTATACTTTAGGAAACATAGACCCCGAGTTTAGGTCAAAGCTTGTTGCAATCAGACTCCTAGCAATATCAAAAACTGATGATATTGACAAGTGTGGTGTTGATGTTGTATCACAAAGAATAGATGAAGACTTAAAGTTGCTGTACAGTGGTGTCAGAATCCAAACACAGAATGGTGGGATGGATTTATTTGGTGCTGTAGTTTCAGTTTGCGGTGACACACTTGCACAACATGAGCTTGCTGGTTTCAAGGAAGGTGTTGGTTTTGCATACAGTAAGTGTAGGCACTGTGAATGTAACTTTGAAGAAATGCAAAGGGCTTTTAATGAACAGAGTTTTACAAAAAGGACAATGGAAAAACATTCAACAGTGCTGTAAAATGGAAAAGGCTAGCACAGATTTCTTGAAATCTGCCCTCAAAATCACCTATGGAATAAACCAAAGAAGCAAGTTGGTTGATTTTCCAGCTTTTGATCTCATTCAGCAAACTCTCCAGGATATAATGCACATCATTCTTGAGGGTGTTGCACCCGTGGAAATTAAGTGTGTGTTAAAATACCTTGTTCTCTCTGGACAGATGGAGTTGGATGTGTTCAGTTCAGCCATGCAGTTTTTCTTTGTCACCAGTAGACATTCGTGACAAGCCCTGCCCAATCAGTGTCAGTACCTTGGCATCCAATGATAACAAACTTAAACAATCCTCAGAACAAATGCTCATATTGTTGAAGATCATCCCTTTTCTGTTGAATACTATTGAGAAAAATGAGTATGTTCAGTTTGTTTTGGACTTAGTTGAGATAGTTCAGATACTTTTTGCCCCTGTTTTGTCTGTGCAGAGTATATTAAGACTAACAAGACTAGCAATAAGATCCCAGGTTCATGACCTGGCTTTCCCGGGATCTTTCTGCATGGAGTTTGCATGTTCTCCCTGTGCATGCTTGGGTTTTCTCCGGGTACTCCGGCTTCCTCCCACAGTCCATAAATATGCTGAGGTTACATACACACTACTGATATTACAGACAAGACACACTCCATACACGTAGTTATTCTTTGTCTTACTTTCTTTTTTGAATAAATTGTTTGGTTATTTTGGAAAAAGCACTCCTCCCGTCCTTTTGCCATGGCCATTAAGCTGGGTTAGGACAGGAGAAAGGACCTCCATTTTGCATGGCAGCCTCTCAGTCAAGTGTGTTTTTTATTGCCATGAAAAACAGATGTGGGCATTGACACCTGTGTTCAGCATCTAATTTATTGCAGACTTGCTTTTTGCTGATTCTTCATCAATTCTTGACCATCCTGAACAACTTTCTCATCGCAGCAGCTCCTTCCTGATTGTGGCGATGACGCAACTGTATCATGCACTTCATACTTTCAAACAGTTGTTTGCACAAACGATTTTGAGACCTGTAGCTGCTTTGAAATATCTTTCAGTGACTTTCCTGACTTATTTTTTTTAGACTGCTATGAAACACATGACCTATACAAGTGTATGTAAACTTTTGTTCACCACTACATGGCAAATGCATCTACAAATGTTCTCACGACCAGTTGCCAGGTATTGTTTAGTCAGAATTTCAGTCGCTGCCTCATACTATTACTCAGATAATATCTGATATGTTATATTTATATCTAAATTTCCATTGAGCTGTTTTTGTGCCAACAGACCATGACAGCAGGGAGAAAAAAGAGAGATGATCCCATTGAATGTGAAGATATGTGGTATGACAGAAGTAATGTCACTTTTTTTTGACAGGCTAATGCTTCACCAGAAAGACAAGTTTTGGTCTGTGTTGCCATTGTGATAGTAGGCAGGGAGATGACAGGCCCAGCTGTGAAATGACAGATGTATTGAGATGTAATAGGCCTCTTTTTTGGCAAAGCCAACTTGTTATCGGGGCCAGTGTCGAGAGTAATAGTTGATGTCCATTGCGAGGCTGTCAGTGGTCCTGAGCCGTTTTACAGCTGTGTTTCTTGAGCAATATAAGCTTTCTTGTCAATGGAGAGTATGTTATTGAAGAGATAAAGGTAGAGTGTCAGATAATTCATGAAGAGACAGAGGGAGAGATGGATAATGTTAGGACAACCAATACCAGAGGCTGAGACTGAGCTTGTGTTAAAAAGCCACCCCACTTGCCTGTTTCCACTGGTGATATTATACAATTTAGACAGTTTCACATTTTTAGTTCAATGTTACACCGCTTGTTCATAACTTCTGGTTATTTAAGTGACAATTTTATCAGATTTGATCACCATGTAACACACACCCACACCACTCTTTACTTCTTTTTAGAGAGTCATTCTTTTTGCATTGATCAGTTGTAGTGATGTAATGAGTTGTAACTGATCTGTGATTCCTGCAGATCCCCAAACACAGTTTGCAAACTGCAGATTGAAAATTGAGAGTTCAAAATTGATCAATTCAGACAGTTATGTTGATATATCGACGCAACATCTGAGGATGACAGAAGGAAGGAAGGAAGGAAGGAAGTTAAATCTTGGTTGCAAATGGGTCTTCTAATGGACAATGACCCCAAGCATACTTCTAAAGCTGTGGCAAAATGACTTTAGGACAACAAAGTCAAGGTATGGGTAATTTGTGGACAGAATTTAAAAACTGTGTGCAAGCAAGTTGGCCATACCTGACTCATTTTCAACAGTTTTGTCAAAGGGAAAGGGCCAACATCCCAAAAATTGACTTGACAAAATTTTAGGTAACTCCAAAAGATTTTGTTGTGGGATTTCACAATTGAACAAATGACAAAAATGGGAAAAAAAATCTGTGCTAAATAGGATGTTTAAAACAGACTAAAACACAAAAATATGGACACATTGACTTTATGTATACACTGTGTAAACTGCAAAAGCCGATACAATACAGCAAAGTCTGGAGCACAATCTCTCTCTCTCTCTCTCTCTCTCTCTGCATTCGTGTGCAAGTTGAATCCAAAGTCATGCTGATCGAATCAGAAACTGAAAAAAATCCCCAATAAAACGGGGAAAATCTAGGTTGTGGAAGGAGACAAGAAAGTGATTTTTTTAAAGGGGGCTAATAATTTCGACCGTGGTAGTGTTTGTTTTTTGTTAAATAATTTGGTTTCTGTGTGCAAAATAAAATAAAACTAGGATACTTGGAAAAGCTGGGGTAGAAATTGAACAGCACTTTGGAATTTAAAAAAAATCATAGGATAGCTAATAATTTTGTCATCAACTGCATAATGCTTTTTTAAAAATGATTTAAGTTGTTTGTCACTAAAAATCTTTAAAGAAGAAGAAAAAATACAACAGGTCAAATACTTATTTTTGCAAAATTATTTGGAAAACAGCTAGACAGCTTTAAAAGAATGTTGTAATTTTGCAACTGTGGGCCTCAGAGGGTTAAATGGATGTATTGCAATACAGTGGTTATGGTGAATATCACCGTTGCACAAATAAGTGATAAAGCTGCCAGTGTGGAAAGGCTATCACATCTTAATGTACTTATATTAACCCAATGTACATTTTAGTACTACTTAGGTTTGGTCACCTGAGATGGCACCAATATCTGGTCTGGCCTATGAACAAACAGAGAATCTCCATCCTTGCACAACAGCAAGCATGTAATGAGTACAACATTACACAACTAAGGTAAGTGAAAGATGGTGGTGATCTGAGAAACAACATGTTTGTTTACTCAAGCAAAACCGTCTTCTCCGAATCTTAACCAAGGACTTGGGTTCTTTGTATACCCAATGTCCATCCTAAGATGCAGTTCACAAACACAATACCTAATTTATTTCAAAGAGAATAAAAAGGCCCGGCTCCCTGAACAACACCAGAGACGCATTAAGATTTTTTTTTTTCAGTCTGGCCACGCGATCGAGACTAATACACGCATAGAACATGACATTCTACTGGAACCTACAAAAGGATTCAGTGTTTCCTCTAGGATTTTTTTCTGTAGGCGGCAGGCTCCCCGCACACACACACACACACACACACACACACACACACACACACACACACACACACACACACACACACACACACACACACACACACAAAGAGTAGATGCGGGCTGCCGCTGCGGAATGAATGTAGCGGAAAGCCTGGGATTAAAAGGAAGGACCACAAAACCTTTGACACACTGCTCATAGGAGTCATTTAAGTCAGAGATTCTGCTCTGATGACTAAGCTGAACTTTTACCTGTTGAGACTGTGCACGGCACAACAGAAAATTACTGTTCCACTGACTTTTTTTCTGTGAAGAACCCAGAGAGGGTAATTTGGTTATTATTTATTTCATAAATAGTGTTATTTATGTCATTAATAGTGTTGTTATATATTTCCTGACTTTTTTTCTGTGAAGATCCCGGAAAGGGTTATTAATATTTGGTTATGTGTGGTTTTCTGGAGAACAATGTTTACGTTTAGGCACCCCTGCGATCATCAAACTTTTTCTGTTACAAACTGACCCCGGCCCCCACCAGACAAGGGAAAAGTTATGTGGCCCTCACAGGAAAAACTTTGGGGACCCCTGATCTAGACAGAAGTCACATTGTTGTAAGGAGTTTCAATAATTTTCCACAACCCTTGATGTCATTACAAAACACATTTACTCATCAACATAACATTAAAGTTAAGAAAGTTTCCCCATACTTGGCACTGACATCAGCAAAAGCATAAACACAGGGAATACATGGTTGCTATGCATGGTAACTATGGTGAGATAAAATGTAAAAAGCAAACGTTCAAGAAAACACTGAGTCAACTTAAACAGGACTTCTGATTTAGTTGCTTGTATGTGTAAACCCCACAGATGCTTGATCAGATTCTAATCAGAGGAATTGGGAGGCTTGGTTAATGCCTTGTAATCTTCAGTGTGTTCCTTAAGCCATCAATGAGCAGTTTCTGCAGTGTGGTGAGAGTGCACTGGGAGAATTTGCTGCTGGCATTGAAGGTGATGTGACTGGCCTGTAAAACCATCAAAGCAGACGATATATGTCAAAGTAACATTGATGTGAATGCAGGACCTAAGGTTTATCCACTGAGATTGCATAATAATGAGATGATCAATGTTCACTAAACATTTCAGTTCACTCGAGTGTCATTTATATCGCACTAATTCACCACGTCATCTCATAGCACTTATAGTAAGGTGAAGTCCTTACAAATTTTAAACAGAGAACTCAACAATCCAAAGTTCCCTTTGGATTTCCTACAAGCAAGCAGTCACTGGCAGTGGAAAGGAACCAAAAAATGCTGTTAACCACTTGGTGGTTTTAATGTTGATGGGTCTGTACTAGATCAGGTGGAACAGGATACCCTGGTAACACAGAAAAAGGATGGAAAGCTACAAACATGAGTAGTGTTGTGAAAAGATCCATTTCAAGTCATGGCATGGTAATTCTCTAAACCTAGCCAAAGTTTTTTGGTTTCTAAACTTAACCAAAACAACAAACGGAAGCAAACTTTAGTCTAAGAACAAATTGTCCAACACATGAGACAAATTTCAGTCTATTATGAGAAAGGCTTCTACCAGACTTATGCCACCATCCCTGTAAGCAGTTTTTGTTGCTGTTTAAAATAAATATAATTTGTCCCAAAAAGGTAAGAGTATGACACAATAGAAAACATGTCCATTTCACAACATAATTAAGAATGCAGTTCAGTTTTGAAATTACTTATTTACCCCAATAACCACGGTCTGACTCCAGCTCAGACATGAGATTGATCTTTTTTTTTTTTTGTCAAAATGTAGTTTCCCATCTAACTGTGCTTTTTTGAAATGGTTCCTGAGATTATTCATGATGTGCATCCCCATGCATGTCCTTTCACTGGCATAGGTGGCACAAATGACACATGATGACACACATGATGACTGTAATGGAGTGTTTTTTCTTGCTTGTTTTTCCTTGTAGGTATAAACTGTTTTCACTTAAGCAAAGAGTTTTGGGATCTTCAGCAACAGCAGTAGAAAACATTGAGGTGAAGTGAACACTCATTTTCTGCGCTAATGGGAAAATACAGGAGGGCAAAGATGAGGGGCTGTCAGAAAATGTTCAAGTGTTTGATAATCGTCTGAATATGAGTATGAGCTGTCACACACATTTACAGGCACACATCACTCCTACGCACAGTTGGAGCATGTTGTTACAGCAACAGTGCCGTCAGTCTGGGAACATGTCCACTGGCTGTTCTCAGTCAGTAAACACAGAGTGCAAAACACTTCGGTGGTCACATTTGCCTGAATAAAATAAGAACAAACTTTTGCTGTTGCTTTTTTTCTGTCTAAAGGGGTGATACACCACCAACACGCTCAGCAGATGGCGAGTAAGAGCTCTTGTTTCAGCTCATGGTGGATTAACAAAGTTTTGCCTCAACGAGGCCCCAGAGTGCTCTGACTGACAGAGCTGGGAAAAGCAAAAGTGATGAGGAAGCAACAGATAAACCAAAAACAAATCGTGCTGTAATACACACGTGGACAAAATTGTTGGTACCCCTCAGTTAAAGAAGGAAAAACCCACAATTCTCACTGAAATCACTTGAAACTCACAAAAGTAACAATAAATAAAAATTTATTGAAAATTAAATAATCAAAAACAGCCATTACTTTTGAATTGTTGCTTAACATAATTATTTAAAAAAACAAACTAATGAAACAGGCCTGGACAAAAATGATGGTACCTCTATAAAAGATTGAAAACTATTTGACCAGAGTGACATGATTAACTCAGGTGTGTCATTTAATTGACATCACAGGTGTTTCCAAACTCATAATCAGTCAGTCTGCCTATTTAAAGGGAGACAAGTAGTCACCCTGCTGTTTGGTGAAAAGGTGTGTACCACACTGAACATGGACAACAGAAAGCGAAGGAGAGAATTGTCCCAGGACATCCGAAAAAAAATGATAGACAAACATCTTAAAGGTAAAGGCTATAAGACCATCTCTAAACAGCTTGAAGTTCCTGTGACAACAGTGGCTCATATTATTCAGAAGTTCAAGACCCACGGGACAGTAGCCAACCTCCCTGGACGTGGCCGCAAGAGGAAAATTGATGACAAATTGAAGAGACGGATCGTTGGAATTGTATCCAAAGAGCCCAGAGCAACCTCCAAAGAAATTAAAGGTGAACTCCAAGGCCAAGGTACATCAGTGTCAGATCGCACCATTCGTCGTTGTTTGAGCCAAAGTGGACTTCATGGGAGACGACCAAGGAGGACACCACTGCTGAAAAAAACTCATAAAAAAGCCAGACTGGAATTTGCAAAAATGCATGTTGACAAGCCACAAAGCTTCTGGGAGAATGTCCTTTGGACAGATGAGACCAAACTGGAGCTTTTTGGTAAGGCACATCAACTCTATGTTCATAGACTCAAAAACCAAGCATACGAAGAAAAGAACACTGTCCCTACGGTGAAACATGGAGGAGGCTCAGTAATGTTTTGGGGCTGCTTTGCTGCATCTGGCACAGGGTGTCTTGAAAGTGTGCAAGGTACGATGAAATCTGAAGACTATCAAGGCATTCTGGAGAGAAATGTGCTGCCTAGTGTCAGAAAGCTTGGTCTCAGTCGCAGGTCATGGGTCTTCCAACAGGACAACCATCCAAAACACACAGCCAAAAACACCCAAGAATGGCTGAGAGAAAAGCGTTGGACTATTCTAAAGTGGCCTTCTATGAGCCCAGATCTGAATCCCATTGAACATATGTGGAAGGAGCTGAAACATGCCATTTGGAGAAGACACCCATCAAACCTGAGACAACTGGAGCTGTTTGCTCATGAGGAGTGGGCCAAAATACCTGTTGACAGCTGCAGAACGCTCATTGACAAATACAGAAATCGTTTAATTGCAGTGATTGCCTCAAAAGGTTGTGCAACAAAATATTAAGTTATGGGTACCATCATTTTTGTCCAGTCCTATTTCATTAGTTTGTTTTTTTAAATAATTATGTTAATCAACAATTCAAAAGTGATGGCTGATTTTGATTATTTAATTTTCAATAAATTTTTATTTATTGTTACTTTTGTGAGTTTCAAGTGATTTCAGTGAGAATTGTGGGTTTTTCCTTCTTTAACTGAGGGGTACCAACAATTTTGTCCACGTGTGTACACACTGACAAAGCATCACATCAACAAAGGTTGGTTTTCTTTGATGTTCTATGTTCAATTTTTACTAGCATTCCAACGATTACCAAATTTTTCTCAGTACAAGGATGTACATGAATATTTAAAGTTGAAATTTGTTATCTAAAATTAGAGCAAAGTGATAAAAATTAAAGCAACAAGGTGTTCCAAAGTGAAGTGACAGCATTAGGGAAACAGCTATTGTGGATTCCAGAGTCCACAAGAAGGCAGTTTCTTTTACAGTCATCCATTACTAACAACTTTCTTGATTTCTATCATCATGATCAGGTGTGTTGGAAGAGGGAAACATCTAAAACATGCAGGATAGTGGCACTACAGGAACTGACTTTGCAAACCTGCTTATCGACAAAATGACCCAGATTAACGTTGCTACTTTAAAAGCTAGTGTTTCATAGGCTACATGGCAGACCATGCATGTAATGTTAACGTTACCACTCCTTTGCGCTATTTTTTAATTACTTTATTGCGATTAAAAACACGTCACTTTCAAAGAATGATCTCAGCTATAAGTCTTCTTTCTCCCAGATGTTAGTGTATTATCTAATATGGTCAGGGCTTTAACGTTACCTCATCTGAATTACAAGCATTACCAATGTAACACTAGCAGTTAGCACTACTTACTGCAGAGCTAGTTTCACAATAACCAAACGATGGACGACAGAGCACATACAGAACATTATGACAATTTCAACATGGTGACCAACATTGCTGATTTGTGCAAAACACATAATGACATTAGTAATTCTCCCATAATCAAAACAGTCTGTCAGAAAATATTGTCCCCCAGTTTTTCTGACCGCTGCGCACTTCCGTTGTGAGTTTACTTCTGTTGTGAGTTAATGTGTTGTGAGTTTTGCATTCGTGTGTCACACTTTTCTGTTGTGTTGTGAGTTTTGCATTCGTGTGTCGCACTTTTCTGTTGTGTTGTGAGTTTTGCATTCGTGTGTCGCACTTTTCTGTTGTGTTGTGAGTTTTGCATTCGTGTGTCGCACTTTTCTGTTGTGTTGTGAGTTTTGCATTCGTGTGTCGCACTTTTCTGTTGTGTTGTGAGTTTTGCATTCGTGTGTCGCACTTTTCTGTTGTGCTGTGAGTTTTGCATTTGTGTGTTGTATTTTTCTGTTGTGTTTGGCCTTTTGGGCCACCATAAACCTTAGCTGCAGAAAAACTCTGTTTTGGAATGGACAACAGAAGGTTTTCTTGTCGCTATCGTTGCTGCTTGCCAATTCCTGTCATATAGAAGAGTGTTACTCATTGCATGGCTTGCCAGCCGTATGCAGACCATCAAGCTTTAATTGGTGGCTCCCATGATAGATTATAACATTATAACACAGCCAATAACTTTTTTCTTTAAATGTGCTACATAAATATACAATGAACACTACACTATAGACATGAAAACATCCACATTATATTTCTCCTTTATTCCAACATCCATTCTTACTTTTGTTAAATATATTTTTTATGCCTTTTTTGTGACGGTAGCAGTGAAGAGTGACAGGAAACGGGGGAGAAGAGTAGGGGGAAGACATGCAGCAAAGGGCCAAGGGCAGGAATCGAACCCAGGCCGCTGCGTCGGAGAGCAGCCCCTATACATGGGGCGCCCCAACATCCACTCTTACTTGACGACAGTGCATGCATGAAGGTCACAATAGCTGTTAAAACAGTGGAGATGAAGAGTCTAAGGAAACAGCAAACAAAAATCAACATGAAGATTCTGAAGAGGGAACGAGCAGGCAAACATGAGGTGTTCAAAAATTGAATGAGGAGCATACACGAGGAGCACCGAACATTTTAAGAGAAATGGACAGAACAATTCTTATTTGTTCTGTATGGTATGAACCCTCTGTGCTTAATATGCAAACAAACCTGCACCTGTTTCAAACAAAGCAACTTGGAGCAACATTTCACAACGTCACATCCAAACTTCAATGAAAGTTATCAGCCTGGCCATGAACTCGGATAGAGAAAGACAGCACAGCTTATCGATTCATTTTGTGAGCAGCAAAATCTTACCCACTGGACAATCTCGACAGCAGAGCATTTAACAGAGGCATCTTTTGAGATAACATGCATTTTTTTCTCAGACTCAGATATGGAAAAGACTGCTTTTTGTCTACAGCAGAAATATTTTTCAAAGACTTTGACAACAAGTACACAATTGTTACACAAGTAAAAGGATTACAGTTGTCTGTTGCAACAATAACAAGACAGATGGAAGACATTGGAAAGGGACATACGTGGCCAGTTGTTGGCTGAGCTGTACTGCCATGTTTCAGCATTGTAGTGAATGAAAGTACAGATATCACGATGTTGCTTAGCTTTGTGTTTGGGTGAGATTCCCAAAAGAAACCTCTTTTGGAGAGGTAATGTCCTTTCTACCACTCCATGGCTGAACAAGAGGTGAGGATATTCTGAATGCACTTCTGATATTTTTTTAGAAAAACCACCTCAGATGGTCCAAACATCCAAGTATGTGTACTGATGGTGCTCCAAGCATGTGAGGGTAGAGAAGGGTCTTGTTGGCCTCATGAATAAAATAAATGAAATGCCAAATTTCATCAGTTTTCACTGACAGTTTCAGGAGTGACTCATATCAAAGTTCAGAAACAAAAACAAACAAAAAAAGAATTCAAATTTGTGATGCCAATGGTTGTGCATGTGGTAAATTTTATTGCTTCAAAAGCACTGAACCACAGGCAGTTCAGACAGTTAACTGAAGGCTATGACACAGTACAGTGACTTACACCCCCTGTCAAAAGTTTTGAGACACTTTCTCATTCAATTCAATGAGAACCCGTCTCAAAACTTTTGACAGGAGGTGTAGTGATGCACAGTGAAATAAGATGGTTGTCCTGTGCAAAAGTGTTGGAGCGGTTTTAAAACCTCCTTCCTGAAATTTGCACTTTCTTGGACAATAATATTAAACACCAGCCAGAACTTAAAGACCAACAATGATTCATTCAGTTGAACCTCCTTACTGGCATTATATGTCACCTGAACACTCTCAACTTGCAACTCCATGGGATAAACAAGCTTCCAAGTGACATGGTAAAGATAATCAGAGCATTCCAAAACAAAAGAACTGCTCTGTGGATACCTAATAGAGAACTCATCCACTTCCCAAAACTCAGAGCAACAACCACAAGTGACCCATCTCTTCAGCTGCACTTCAGCTACAGAGGATTTGCTGAAGTTTTAGAGGACCTGAAGGGTGAGTCTGAAGAGACTCAGTGATGTGAATGAACATGATGGCATTTTCAATTTTATTGAAAACCCTTTTTATGTGGATCTAACCTCTCTTACTCCAACAATCACATGCTCTGCCCTGATAACCGTGTAGCTTTGAAAAGTGAACAACTGAACAACAAACAAATGACATTCTCCAAGTTGAACTGAGAGCAGGTGTTGGCCACTTCTAGAGTTTGGTTTCTGAAGTAGACTTTCCCACTTTGAAACCACTTGTACAGAAAGTGGTCTTTTTTATGAGCACATACACATGTAAGTCAACATTTCCTACCATGAACATGATGAAGAGGAAACGGAGAAACCAGCTGACTATGGTCATCTTGAATGCTTCACTATGACTGCAACATGACCTATAAATCAGGAGTCACTTATGAAGAAAGTCAAGGATCTTCATGCTAGCTTCCAATCATCCCAGTCTTCAGGTAATTATGGTCTTAACTGAAAATGCATTGGCTGCATTGCTTCTTTTCTGTGAGATGACTAGTTTATATGTAGAAATGCTCAGTTGTGTGCCTGACTTGGTGTAGTATCATAAAAGTTGCTCGCCCCTTGACTTTGCTCTGCCACTGTAGCTTTTGTGGAAAAAAAGTAGTGAGGATAACTGATGTAAAATGTCCTTATATTACTTGATTGCTGATTTTATTTTTTTTCAATATCAGTGCATATAGAAAAATGTACTGTGTGAAAAGAGTCTGTGATCATATAGGTAAACAGTATTATCAGTATTATGGCACTTTTTCAGTAAATCAGTTAGTGTCTGTGGATCTCACTCTGCTTTATCTATCCTTCCTGTGGCCTCCTGACATCTTCATGATTGATCCAGTTGGGATTCTGTCGTATTTGGTGTTTGTGAAGGGTCTTAGATTTGTAACTGGTTTCAAGGTGTGAATTAAAGAGCACAAATAAATAAAATGCACCTTTCTGTCTGTCCTGTGTTTGTTTTATGTTTCACTTGGGTGTGCACAGCCCTCAATGGCATAATGTAGAAAACAGCTTGAAATTAACATGATAGGTTAATTTCCCAGATAGCAAACTATGGGTGAATCAATGTTGAATCTATGTTGAGACCTAACGTAGAAATAATACAGAAAGTGCAAGGTTGATAAAATGTTGAGTCAACGTTTGCTTACATAGATTACATGTTTGCAAACATAGATTCATCATTAATTAAACATTGACCTGTCAAACATTTTAATTCAACCAAAATACAACGTAGATTCAATGGTATCTTTTAAACACAAACTTCAATGTTGACAAAATGTTGTTGAATCAACGTTGATCCATCCATCAGTCTTCAACCGTAACCACAATTCAACCTTCTTAACCCTAATTCAACATTGATTTAACATCTTTTGCTATCTGGGTAAAGTGTGATTTATGGTTGAAAAGCAAACGTTGACTCAACATTTTATCAACCTTGCGCTTTCTGTATAATTTCTACATTAGGTCTCAACATAGATTCAACATTGATTCACCCATAGTTTGCTATCTGGGTTGCCATGAGGACAGGTGATGGTCACAGTCACAAATAAGAAAAAAAAAATTGCATGAAGCTTAAGCAATGACACCATGGGTGGTTGGTGTCATTTGTGAGCGGATATGCAGACTAAAAAAGAAAAAAAAAGTAAATCCCAGTAAATTATATGGATAGCAAAAATGTTGTACAATAAGCTTGTAAGTGCAAAGAATGAAAACTGAAGGTTGAATACTTTATTGGCTAATCAGTCTACATTTGTTATTTAGATGTTTTTTTTGTCTCAGTTCTATTTATATCTAATGTTTTTAAATCTACTGTGTTCAGTACTCTACAATGGATTTACTCAGGAGGGTGATCTGCTTGGTTGAGCGTATCATCAGAGCCCCCCCCCCCCCCCCCCCCCCACACACACACACACACACACACACACACACACACCACCACCACCACCATGTACAACTGTAGATGGCATGAATTAATTTAATTTGACTTCCTTAAATACCAAATGACAATTAGGTCTCTCTTTTCAGGGCTGTTGTGGTCATCTATATTTAAATATGGAGAGGTGAGTGAGCAGCGACACTCCTGTCATGGAGGAATTAGAAGGAGACTAACTAGGGACTTATAAGACTGATTGTAGAGTCTGTTATACAAGATACTGAAACTTTCTCTCTAGTTTTCACATGCATACATAGACACACACACACACACCCATCTTTGTTGTTCAGCTCTACTGTGTTTATGCGTTGTGCTATCCAGCTTTGAGGACAATCACATAACATTTGGGAGCTGCAGCTCTCTCAGTTCCCAGACATTCAGCATGGGGGCACCAGTGGGGGAAATCTAGGATTCACAAGAACTTCCTAGCTGACTGGCCAGCTGGTCTAGTGAGGGACTCCGGGGGCCAAGCTCATGAAAGATGCAATAATGTAGCTTTCCCTCTCTCATAATAAGCAATGTGGTTTGCTGCTCCCTCGGGGTTTGTATCCGTAACATGACACACATTCCTGTGTGTACAGACAAATTCAAGTGCACACACATATATTACATGTGTGTGTGTTTCTGCATTATTTATTTTCTCTGTCTTCTCCTTATTTTGTTGACATTGAAATCTTTGAAATCAATCTGTGTGTTGATGCTGCCAAGCTAATTAGCAATGAACTCTCATAATTTTAAAGGTTAGTAAATTTAACTCTCAATTTCAAAAGCTCTTAACATCGGCTTTGATATTAATGTATACCTTAGACTGTAGTACAGAAGTCTCAAGTCTTGCGTATATATTCCTAAAGTAAAATTCTAGTTAATTCTAAGTGTTATTGTCTTTAATTTCTTATCAGCAAGGACAAGCCAGTGCATACTAAGTTCTTTGCAGAGATCGTAAAGTGTCTGTGTTTCTAATGCAGTAGAAAAAGTCTGCCGTTTTGTCATTGTCATGGATGCATCCCACTGCCACCTTGGTCTCCAAGAACTGTCTGTATTTTTTAGGTGTCTTGTAATCTCTTTGAATGCGCGCTTAATTGATACACGCCGCATGCAGTGAGGGAAATGTGTCAACATAAAAAAGAGAGACCTGAACACCTAGCCAATTGCACAAAATAACAATTTTCAGGTTGTCTGATTTTGAAAACCTACAATATCTTCGCCATCAATGTTTTCCCAAGTCGCCTGTAAAGAATGTTTTTTGACAATTCGACAAGTGCTTTGTCTTTGGCGTATTGAGGATGTAGAAACTTTATTTTCCAGTCTGTGAAGGTTCTCGGTCGTCCAGGTCATCTTAAAGTGAAGGGTTTAGTTCAGGCAACTGGACTTATTCTTGTGATCTTGAAGACGTTTTGCCTCTCATCCGAGCGACTTCTTCAGTTCTAAAAACTAGAAAAGTATGTTGGAGGCCCGAAAAACTGAGGAGGATTTTTTCCCAACATGACATCCCGGTTCATTTCAGATCTGAAAATACACTCAAAGACTGGTTCACCCAAAGTTCAAAACACCAAGACACAGACTCAACAATGTAGTTTATGCAGTTCAGTGCAGTGAGGACTGTCCAGATCTTTACATTGGTGAGACCAAGCAGCCTCTACACAGACACATGGCCCAACACAGAAGAGCCAGCACCTCAGGACAAGATTCAGCTGTCCATTTACAGGAGAAAGGCCACTCCTTCCAGGACTCAGATGTATGTATTCTGACAGAGAGGTCAGAATACATACTGACCTATGTATATATAGACAGAGAGGACAAATGGTTTGAGAGAGGAGTGAAAGAGGCCATTTATGTTCATCTAGAGCGACCCACTCTCCAGACGGCTGTCAATCTGCATCTGATCCTCTGGATCCTCTCATTCCTTACACCAGAGAGTCCGGGTCAATGGCCACTTCAGCTCATCCAGAACAATCTCCACAGGAGTTCCTCAAGGCTCTGTAATCTCACCAGTTTTGTACACATTATATACAAATGACTGTAAGAGCACAAAGCCAGGTATCACATACATTGTTGAATACACCTCAGCAACAAACTGGACTGGTCACACAACACAGAGGTCCTGTACAAAAAGGGCCAAAGTTGTCTCCACCTGCTGAGGAGACTGAGGTCCTTTGGAGTGTGCAGGACTCTGCTCCAGACATTCTATGACTCTGTGGTAGCGTCTGCTGTTTTCTATGCAGTGGTCTGCTGGGGAGCAGGGAGCACTGAAAGGGACAGAAAGAGACTGAACAGACTGGTCAGAAGGGCCGGTTCTGTCCTAGACTGTTCCCTGGACTCCATAGAGAAGGTGGGTGAGAGGAGTATATTGACAAAGCTCACATCCATCATGGACAATCCCTCTCACCCCAACCCGGTCTCACGGGGATTCGTGAAACTGTGACGTAAGTTTTTGTTTCGGTTTCGTGCGCACCAACAAGATGTCGTCATGTTTTTCGTGCAGCTCACCACAAACGAAACCGGCTGTGGTAATCACATCTGAAAGTGGTTTATACCGGCGGATTCATGATGATCTAAGCTGTCCATCGGCATTTGCGGCCGCGGCCGATGGACAGCTTAGATCGTCATGAATCCGCCGAATTTGCATAGGAATTTAAAGAATGTCCGGCGGCCGCTGCGGCGGCGGCCACAAACGCCGATGGACAGCTTAGATCGTCATGAATCCGCCGGTATAAACCACTTTCAGATGTGATTACCACAGCCGATTTCGTTCGTGGTGAGCTGCACGAAAAACATGACGACATCGTGTTGGTGCGCACGAAACCAAAACAAAAACTTACGTCACAGTTTCACGAATCCCCGTGAGACCGGGTAGCAACCTCACCCACTGCATGACACTGTGAAGTCTCTAAGTAGCTTTTTCAGCAGCAGACTGAGACACCCACCCTGCAAGAAGGAGCGCTATCTCAAGTCATTCATTCCATCTGCTATAAGACTTTATAACACCAGCATCACTGGCTGATGTTAACATCAGAAAAATAAAGTTCTTTGAATTGAATTGATAGTTTAAGAAAGACACAAAACTAGACATTCCCAGTCAACCTATTTCTACATTTCAGGGGAAGACACAGGAATACTAAGCACAACAGTACTTCAGTGAATCTTTGTGAAGCGGAAGAAGCCTGTTTGAAAAAAGCACAAAATTCAGTAAAGCTTGGATAAATGAAGGTTAAAAAAAGCAGATCCAAATGTTCTTTTGGGGTTTTTTTTGTTAATTTTTTCCATCTCTCTTTCTCTGTTCACCTGCAGCTGCATAGTCTGAATGGTAGCTATGTTGACTGACAGCAGGTTCTCTCTGCTGCTGGTGTGTATTTTCTTGTCTGCACTGTGACACGGGTCAAGCAGCAATTGCAGAGGGTCAGTTCAGCCAGGCAAGAGAAAACAGTCTGGTTTATTGACAAAGAGTCTGGGTGATTGGTCCTCAGGGAGCAAAGCTGTTACTGTGGCAATCAAGATACCATGTCTGGACAAGCGTATTGCTGAGCCTCCTGGGACCCAGTGACACAAAGAGTACTGGAGGGGCTCTAAGAGAACTGAGAGTTTTCAAAAGTGCATTTGGCACACATGTCATTGCTGTCACTGTAGCCAGTGAAGGAGTAACCGCAGTGGTAACATAAAACAAAAGTGCATAACACAACTGAAGCACTGTGCGCACTTGTTATTATGAAATATTCATTGTAGGTTTGTTTTAAAATCATTCCATAGCAAAGCCAAAAGTCCAAATCTCAAAGAAATACCTGATACCTTATACATATGCAGAAACAGTTTTTCAAGTAAAGTGGAAACAATATGATAAATAGAAAAAGAAACAGAACAAATGACCCTAAGGATTATTCATTCACATACTGTATCGTTAACGCTGGAACTTTATGTAAACCCAGCCACATACATTTAAACTTAGTTTTTCACATTTCCTGACATTTAATACTGTAAACATTCTCTTTATTGTCAGTTAGGATTGCTACTTTATTTTAACTATGTAGAACAGCACAATAATAGTCAGGAGAATGATTTTTTTCCAGCTTTTGCTACATCCAGTGAGTCAGACATTTACATACTAGCTCAGTGGCCAACACACCTAGGGGGAGATTGACAATCAAGCAGTTTTGTCACAAATGTAGTCAAAAACTACTTCTGGATCATCTAATGGAGTCTTCAGAGAAAGGTTTAAGATTTTACCTTTTTATTGAGCCAAACCACAAACTGCTGTTGTGCAATCATGTTTTAACTTTGTAATGCTCACAGCTTGTAATCAATCAATCAACCTTTCAATTAAACTTCAATTAAATTTTATTTATACAGCACCAATTACAGGTCAAAAGACATGAGATGTCTCAAGACACTTTACAGAACCATCCGCCTGAACCATTAGAGCAAGCTCTAAAGTGACAGTGATAAGAAAAACACCCTTTTAACAGCGAAGAAACCTTGAGCAGAATCTGGCTCTTTATGCGGGGGAACCCATCTGCCTGCTGGCCGGGCGGGTTGAGAGGTACAGAAGAGGTAGAGAGGTAGAGAAGGGGAGTGATGGGAGAAGAGGGGGTGGGGAACAAGGAACATATAACACACAATTGAATACATGCATGACAAGCTAGATGATACAGAGTACAAGCTAACACTGAAATTGATTCATAGTTTACTGTTATGGTGTACAGCTCTGGCATTAAATCTACAACATATGTAGCTGGTAGGAAACTCAAAAATATGTAGATGAGCATATCAAGTAAAGTGAGGGTGATGCAGAGTCGACTGGAGGAAAAGGGGAGCTGGAAGCAGCGGGCTGGAGGAAGGTCAGCAGCAGCATCCCACAGTGGACATGATGGAGACTGGACCAGTTGGTGGGACAGCAACCACAGGTCTGAAGCATCCAGCTCTGGGACCAGGGACACTCAGAGAAATAACACAAGGGGAAACAAAGTGACACAGGGTAAAACAGAGCCTTCCTGGGATCTTTCTGCATGCAGTTTGCATGTTCTCCCTGTGTATGCATGGATTTCTTCCAGGTACTCCAGTTTCCTCCCACGCTCCAAAAATGTACTGAGGGTAATTGATTATTCCAAATTTGCCCGTAGGTGTGAGTGCAAGTGTGATTATTTGTCCTGTGTTAAGTTAGTGTATTGTTTTTAAGTTATTCTCTTGTTTTCACTGTGAAGCACTTTGGTCATCATTTGGGCTGTTGTAAAGGGCTAAAGAAATAAATTTTGATTGATTGATTGATTGATTGATTGATTGATTGATTGATTGATTGATTGATTGATTGATTGATTGATTGATTGATTGATTGGTCATCTCTTTTGTTTTGTCCACGTTGAGCAGCAGGTTGCTCTCTCTGTACCACCACACTAGGTGTTGCACTTCATCCCTGTACATTGATTCCTTGTTCCCCCAAATGAATCCCACCACTGTGGTGTCATCGGCAAACTTTATGATCCGGATCCCGTCCTGTGTGGCTGCACAGTCGTGTGTAAACAATAGTGGACTGAGCACACAACCTTGAGGAGACCCAGTGCTCAGCATGATGATGCTGGAAAAGTTCTTTCTGACCCGGACAGACTGGGGTCTCTTGGTTAGAAAGTCCAAGATCCAGAGACATGTGGCAGTATCCAGGCCAAGTAGGAGGAATTTCTCCATTCGTCTCTGGGGGATGATGATATTAAATGCTGTGCTAAAATCAATGTGCAGGATTCTGGCGAATGCGTCTTTGTTGTCCATATGAGTGATGACTGAGTGCAAGGTGGTGGATATTGCATCCTCGGTTGGGATGGTTAGCAAATTGAAGGGTGTCAAGCGATGCAGTGAGGCTGGCTATGATGTGGGGTTTGATCAGCTATTCGAAACACTTTATCACCATCAGTGTCAGTGCAATGGGGAGATAGTCATTTAGACAGGACTCAACTGATTTCTTTGTCACTAGAACTGTGGTGGATGTTTTAAAGCATCTGGGGACAATGGCCTGACTGAGGGAGATGTTCAAGATGTCAGTCAGTACATCTGCCAGCTCGCCATCACAGACTCTGAGCACACATCCCGGGAGTTGTCCAGACTGTCGTCTGTCGAGACAAGCCGGAGAGGGTGGAGGCAGGACGCTGGCTGGATGGTGGCCAGTGGCTGGTTGTGACTGAGGGCAGGGTTGGGTTGGTGAGAGGTGTTGCCAGAATGCTGCTGGGTACCACAGGGTCCAGTGGGCTTGGATGAGCCATGGGTGGGTCTGTGATCGCGTGTGCTGGCTGCAGATGCAGGGGAGTAAGATGGCAGTGGCTTGGGGCAGGTAGACAGACACAAATTGTCTTATCATGGTTTATCTACTGATCATGTTTTCTGCAACAGGTACATAAGGACCATTATCTCCTGCAATGCTTCATTTTCCTACAGTGTGACTGTGATTGTCTGACTCTGGCAGAGCATAGGCAAAGGCTACCACTTATGCCATAATGCCATATCACAATGTACCTCTGAATGTTACTCAGAGGTAATTAGGTTTTCCAGCCTTTATATAATCACATGGCTAAAATACAGTATGCTATAAAATAATATCAGACTATCATAGAATAATAGTCTAGACTAGATCCTTGCTTGTGTTGTATTTATCTCAGATGTATGGTTCTTTGGATAAAAGCATCTGCTAAATGAAATTGCAGAAAAGGGTTAGGAGAGGATCTCTCATATGTTTATTTTTGTGTTTTTTGCTTGTTCAATTTTTGATTGTAAAAAGAAATTATTCCTGTAGACATACACTCAGATGGCAGAGGTGTTAAGTTTACCTAGGGAAAAAAGTAAGCAGTTTCATTACCATAGCCCCTCATGAGTTGGCCCAATCTGTGCTGCTAAAACAGCTCTGATTCATGAGGTCATGGCAGCAGGGCCCCTCGGGAAATCCTGTGGTGCTTGGCATTAGGATATTTGCGGTAGATACATTTTGAGTGACGCTGCAGATCAGGCTTGGATCGATGGCCTACGATGATAGGACGGAGGATGGAGGCCCATTCAACACCTTCAGCTTCTGTCATATTCCTTGAGCTGTCCCTGAACAACTGGTATGGTTTATCTGGATTTTATATAACTTTTCATGCAAACAAAAATACAACACGAAATCCTTTACAGATAATAATTAAAAAATGCAATAAAACAGTGCAAACAGATCCCACTTCACCCCCATTCCAACCCCTCAAGTTGTCAATGAAAGACCCTGAAACACATGTCACATATCCTATTTAAAACATGCAATGAGGAACCTGATGAGATTAAATGAAGTTAAATAGGTGAAATAGATAACTAAAGTAAAATAAAACATCTATTATTAAAATACAGATAAAGATAGAATGCAGTATAGTGAAGATTTAAGAAAAAACAGAGAAAATGAGCAGCAGGTGTGGAATTGCAACAATAAGACCATGTAGGTGTGAAAGTGATACAACGAATAATCCTAGAATGCTGGGCAGGAAATGTGGATTCTATTGGAGTTTCTAAAATGAAATTTTAACGTGTTAGCTAACACACTGAAACAACAAATGCCGAAATGGGGATTTGCACAACACATTAGTAAATGAAAAAGACAAGAGAGATGCATGTAAAAATCTGGTGCAAAGTGAAATAACTTTACAGTAAATAATGAACTTCAGTGAAAATAGGTTCAAAATAGATTGGTTCATAACTTTAAAAAAAAATAAAAATAAAAAGAACAAAGCAATACACAAAAGGCGTCAGCATCCACTGACACATTATCTTACATTTAACTATGACCAGATGTCAGCCTCGCGTAATGATATCACTTGCAAGTGATCAGCTGTGGGTATTTTTACGCTGAATTGCATCTAGTGGATTCACTGGTGTTGTGGATTGTGCAGTCTCATTGTTCTGGTTTGTGTGTCTCTGTCTGAGTTGATGTGTTGTTGACATTTGTAAATAAAAAGAAAGCCATTGCCTTCTACTTTAATACTGTGTTCATTAAACAGCAGTTTTAACTGTAGTCATCTCTTGGATCTTACTCTAGTCATTGCCAGTGGAAAGGCAATAAAACACGTTCAAGAAATGTGACATTTTTCTTCCAAGCAAATAGAGAGATCTGGACTGCGGTTTATTAATTGATTATGGAAAGTGAGTCCAAGTGGGGCTCGTGACCTCTGTATGAGAGCAAATGCTACATCCTACTGTTCAGCTTAGAAGTAAAACAATTTTGAATCATTTTACATTTACATGATATTGGGCCGGTGTGTACTTTCTTCTGTTGTATAGTTTCTTAACATGTGAAGATCAGCATAGATCTCATGCTAAGACTGGCTTAACAATTACAGAGGGATACAGCTTGCCTTTTAAAGAGCCTATAGCGACATGCACAGTTCAAAAGTTGTTGTCAAGTAATTGATTTGAGCTAAATGCTAAAACCAGCAAGCTAACATGTTCGATGTTAATATTGTGTGTATTTAACATTTAGCCACAACATTAAAATCACTGACGGGTGAGGTGAATAACACTGATTGCCTCATCACAATACAGTGTCGTACAGGAAAACCTTGCATTGTGGCATTGACATGGATATTACTTTGACATGTACCTCTCACCTAAGAGAACCATGCAGGTACAGAGTGAGGTGTGGCGTATTTGTTTACCCTGAAACCAGTTTGAAGCTCAGACATTCAGAGAGTGTCTGCCCAAAAATGTGAGCGGTTATACGTACATCAGGGAATTCTTTTCAATGTCAAAATGGTATACTACTGTTGTGGCTGTTAGGTTGGACTCTTTCAGTGGTAGACTGTAATCTGTAAACAACATTTATGTGTAATAAATGTCACATTAGAATTGTTTTTTCAACCCATTGGAATCCTGTGGGAGCAGAGAGATCAGAGAACAGAGACAGTTTTACATTTTGTCCATGTGGAGGTAAGGCCTATGAATGCAGAGAAATTTGGAGATGTTTCCTCTGTGTTTCTGCAGACACAGACGTGTAGAAGCCATGTTCTCACTCATACATGGTCATGAAACAGAAAACACCACTTTAAGCAGCATGAGATGATGCATTGTATAACATTATGTTTCCATAACAGCAGTGATCAAGAAATTACTGTTTGCGTGAGGACAAGAAAGAAACACTAAGGAAATCATTTTTTTTCGTGACATTACTAACAGAACACATGGTGACTATCCTGATAGTCTATATCATGCTTGAATGGGAATAATAAGCTAACAGGATGGTGCAATGTGTTCCTGCAGTCTTGACAAAGTGCTCTGGGATGCTTTGATTTCAATACTTGCGTATAACAGCTGGTGTGGTGAGCCATTTAAAGTCTGTAATGCCTACAGAGCCCCGCAGTGTTGGGTATCCACTAGTCATCTTAGTGACCTAACGATGTCATCAGTGATGTCAATGATGTTGATTCTCCCTAGCCCACTGCATTCACTGATGCCATTCAATGTCTGCGTTTTTATGCTTCTTTAGAAATGTATCGAAACAGCTTAAGCAAACAATGTCTGTCAACTAGATCCGATGAATGGTTGTCAATAAAACTGACGAACAGACAGATAGACACAAACACAAAACCAGTTTGTTGGTGTATTAGAGGGACACTCTTTACCACTTCCTCCAGAAACATGGTACACATCAAAAAAATCTGTTTTGAGCCCAAGAACAGACCACACTTCGAACTTTGCTTACAAAAAACACAAATAAAATGTAGGAACCTGACAAAATGCCAATTGATGAGGACAAAGGTAATTAAATACGTAAGGTATGCCGGTGAAACAAAATGGTATTATAAACACAATCATGATTTCTAAGGACAGTGGCTGTACAACACACAAAAATGCAACCAAACTGTACTAAAGGGTCAATTATGCATTAATGGAACATAGCTAAAAACAAAGGTGAAGAAATTGTGCATTAAAAAGACACTTCCAAGATATGAGGGCAAACCGTAGGCGCACTGTGATGTGTCTAAAAAACAAACATCAACAAGCGATATTATGCAGTCAAGGCGCTACCGCTTGTGTAATATTTTCATCTACATGAAGTACAGTCTTTTTGAAGACATGAAGACAAATGTTAGTATGAACACTTGGTTAACAAGAACATTTCAATTCTTTTTAACATTGCAGAAGCCAGTTCAACTGGTAACACCACAACAGTAAACTATGAATCGATTTCAATGTTAGCTTGTACTCTGTATGTATCATCTAGCTTATCATACAGATCTCCAATTGTGTCTCTCCCCCTCTACCTCTCCACCTCTCTACCTTTGCTGTCTCCCTCAACCCGCCGGACTGCAGGCACATGGATCCCTCGACATAAAGAGCTGGGTTCTGCTCAAGGTTTCTTCCCTGGTAAAAGGGTGTTTTTCTTGCCACTGTCGCCGTAGGGCTTGCTCTGGGCGGCGGCGGACATTATCTGAAGCGAGTCTTGATTTAATGAACCCGGTCTGATCATGGTGGACAAGATGGCTCAAATAGCGCTCTAACATGGATGCCAAAACCTTTGCATACAGTTTGATTTCAGACTTAAGGAGACTTAGAGGCCTGTGAGATGAGGAGTCAACAGCAGGCTTACCCTTCTTTAACAGAAGAGAAATTATATTCATATTAGAATTTGTAGAGAAAGATCCTGTACAAATAGAATACTGGATATTCAACAAATAAGGGCCGAGCTGAGGCCAAAAAGCCAAATATAACTCCAGAGGTAAACCATCAATGCCCGGTGATCGACCTTTATTTATTGATTGGCCTAGCCCCTCTAGACTGATTAGTGCCTCTAATGAGTGTACGGCATCTGAGGAGAATTTTGACAAAGAGAGCAAATTCAAAAAATCATGGCAGGTTTTCTCATCATAATCCACCAATTTTTGAAAAAATGCTTTAAAGGTGTGATCAATCTTTACTGGATGAGAGGTTAAATTTCTTTCAGTTCTAATTGCTGCAATATTTGCTAAGTGATTATTTGCTCTTAAGTGCAAGAGACTGACATGGAAGGGAAGAGACGACACAAGACAAAACAAGATAGAGTTTGATGCAAAGAGCTCCGCTGCCGTGAGCTGAGAGGGAGGATAGAACCAGTAAGATAGCTAGCAACACTTAACACCAGCTGCAATAGCAGGAAAGCCACTTCCTCTGAGGTGGCTGCCGTATTTGGCCCCCACATGCAGACAACCTGAGGTATTAACACTTTAACATACATACGCACTGTCGGCAAGGGAAACCGCAAACTTAGAAGCCCTACCACATGTAAAGAGTTAAGACTTCAGTACAGATGCACATGAAGAGAAGTGATACGGATGGTAGAGGGGTGTGTATGTCTTTGCGCAAACCCACTTGCATATTTACCTTTTAAGGTACAGACAAATCTTGTTCAGATACCATTGAGCCCAAACCTCATTTGTGAAGTCTAATTAGCTGTCTTAGTCAGTGTGTGTATGTGGGTCTGTGTGCAAGCATCAGGGATTAGCGGGCCTCAGGTTGGTTGCAGCGATTTGTAACTCTTAAGTCATGTCAGCTGCTTCACCACTTTCAATTTACAGCCTCCACTTAACAAGCTAACCCCAGTCTCCTGTGACACCAGCACCCATACATACAGAGACACATGGACACACAGACACACATGCACACAAACACACGTTTATATGGATGGTCTCATGAGGGCGTTGGTTGACAGATTCATTACATTGGCCCTTGCCCCCCCCCAAAAAAAAAAAAAAAAAGACGAGGACTAATCAAAAGGTCATCACATGACCAAAATGTTCCCACTCTAATGTTCTACAAATTAAAGAATCTTCATGTAGATCCCTGGACAAGCACACACACACAGAGATGCTTATGACCACATCCTTACCTTACTCTCTCTAAACATTCATCCAGGATACCAGCCCCAGTCCCCACACTTTTACGCTTTGTTTGTGACAGCCCTTTTTCCCCAGAGTAGAGCGTTGGGGTGGATTGTGGGTGGGATCTCTATCCCCTTTTGTTATGAAGACACACTGAGTGAAAATGAGAAAGCTGAATGCTCTGCTGCCTCCCTTGCTTTCTTTCTCTGCCAGTCAACTTATGTCACGCTGCCCGTGGGGAATTAACAAACAGCAAAACATTATTTCTGACATGCGTTTACTGTGATGTTTCCAACCACTTAAAGGGAGGGAGATTTAATGGGAGTGCGTTTCACAAATGAAATATAGAAGATAATGAATGACAGGAAAGTAGTACTGATGCTTTATTTATATTTACCCCCTTCATTTTTTTTCTTTTTCACTTGTCAAATGCATGAAGAGGCCTCAGAGAAAAGGGGTAAAGACTGTTGGAGGGGTGCAGACGGTTCTGAGGTCAGGATAGCCTTATTGCCTCCTCAGTCTTCCACCACCCACTGATCTTTCTACATAGATAAATAAATAAAACAAGCATGGTGTTGAAAAGTTTTCATTATCATGCTTTATTGCTTTTTAGCAGCTACAACAGAGGTCTTGTATTTCAGAAAAATAAATGAATGACATTAAGTTGTTGGCCAACTGCATCACTAGCTAAAGTATGTTATTTGTGATGCAAGTGGTTAATTGTAGTCTAGCCTCTACCAGCGGCATAGATTACTGATGGCTCAGAGGTGGATTCTTTTCATTGATATCACCACTGTCACACTAGATGTTTGTATCATACCTGATGGTCTTTATACTGTACATACATTCCTCACAGTGATGCAGTGTTAATTCTCTTATTGACATTATATGTAGGGCAATTAAACTCAGCCTGCCGGTGTCTACTGTACAAGGATGGAAGTGGGGACAGTGGCAACAGCCAAAGACCAATTAAAAACAAGAAGTCCTCCAACATATAAAATGGTCTCATGGATGTCAATGTCATGGAGTCCATCTTATTTATTATATAACGGATTATATAACGAGACCGTACATATTGACTTTGCCATAGAAGAAATGTGGCAAGTTCTCTAAGAACAACCTACCCATCAAGTAAGTTGTTCATCTTTGAAAAACTGCTCATATGCTGTGGAAAACAGCATATGAGTGAAATTTAAAAGACATAGGGTTCTTGCACCCACTGCTGATTTGATTTAGTCAACTAACTGATACATGAATATTATCCATCTTCACTTGTTTGGGAGGTGATCAGCCTGTAGTAGTAAAGACACACCTTTTTAATCAGGCTTTAAACTAACCTTTTAAATCATTTTAAATCCTTCTTATGTTCTTATCGTTCATTATTATCTTACGTATTTTTAATCTTTCAACTTTCCACCTTTTACTTATCTACAGGCCTTTTATTTTATCTTATAGTTTTTTAACTCCATTGTTTCCTCAGGGGGTCCTCCACACTGGGGGCTGTGCCGGTCGGCTGCTTGGGGTGCTGTCCATGGGTCTTTTCAGCTCGGCTGGTTGAGGGGCTCCCTACCTTGGTGTGGGGGTCCCTCTGTCTGTCGGGGTGTGGGGGTCCGGGTGCTGGCGCCCCTGGTGGTCATGGCATGCGACATTTTCCACAGTCATCAGTGCCATGCCATGTCACCCGACAGTCAGTGGTGAGAGTGTGAGAGTGTGTGTGTGTGTGTGTGTGTGCATACATGTATATATGGGGGAGGGAGGGATGAATTTTCTTGTTTTTAATGTTTTTAAATGTTGTACAGCACTTTGTGTTGCATTTTTAACTGTATGAAAAGCACTCTATAATTACATTTTGATGACTGATTGATTGATTGATTGATTGATTGATTGATAGTACTGAGGTGTTATTAAAGCCCAAGTTGATTGCAGCTTCCTGCTCGTCTGTATTTTTGGCTCAGGTGTTTCTCATCTTCCTGTTGACAACTGCCAATACAATGTTCTCTGGATTCACGTCAGGTGAGTTGCCTGGCCAATCATCACAGTAACATCATGATCAGCAAGAGGTAGTTTTGGCTGTGTGAACAGGTGTTAGGTTCTGCTTAAAAAAGGAAACTGACATCGACATAAAGCTTGTCAGCAAATTGTATCCACGTCCCTGACATTGTCCTTTGGAGAGCTTTACAAGGACGTAAACCTCTCCAAAGTTCTTAGATCAACTTTTCTTGACAATCCTCTCAAGACATCCTTGTTGCTTGCACACATTTCCCTTCCAGTCAGTTTTCTATTAAAATGCACTCTGCCAACCGCCAGTCTTTTCAGCAGGATGCTGACGATCCTTGTCTTGGCAAATTTCAAGTCGGGTTGTGTGTCCTGAACTAGACAGAGAGACACAGCATTTATGCTGTTTAAAAATAAACAATTTCAAGATGTTCTAGTTTTTTGAGATGCACTAGTACTGTACTGATTGCATGAAGTCTCCTCTTTTCTTGGGTTGACTGTCTCAAAGGTTAATTTAAATTGGATTGAAGGCAATGTTTCCCTGAAGTGTAAAACCTACACTAACCGATTGCGACACTGAACAACATTGATTATTTTGGTGCAATTCAATGTTCTGCTGGGAAACTTTTGGTCCTGGCATTCATGTGTGTTTATTTGAAAAAAATGTCATGTACACACACGCTGGACATGGACACAGCACTCCCAGATGGCATGGCATCCCCTTGCAGGAAAATGAGCCCAGCCACACAATGGAAACTGCTTAGGAACAGTTTGAAGAATGTGACAAAGAGACCAAGGCATTGACCAGCTTTTTAATTCCCCATATCCCAATCTGATCAAGCATCTGTGGTATATGCAGGCACAAGTTTGAACCACGCATGCCTCACTTTGCAACCTGCAGGACTTACATATTTTGCTGTCACTGCCCTGATGTCAAGACACCACAGAACACCCCAGATGGCTTTAATGTGGTGACTCATCAGTCTTGATGGTCTGGACTGCAACGCTACAATGAACTATAGGCTGAGCAACAAAACAATATCAGAATAAGACAGACCTCAGGATTGAGAGTGACAGACGTGACTGTGACACTGCACACAAAGATTCGGGTTTAAGTAGAGCAATTTTTAAAAACTGATGTGTTAAAGAGTGCTCTACTCTACTATTACCAAAGTATACAAAAAAGGGGAACAAAAGAAAATATGGGAACATCTTGTAGAAATGTGAAAATAGTGCACATTTCTGGTTATTTTGGGGAAATTTTAGATGCCTTTAACACAAACACACACACACGTGTCTCTGTGTCTTTTTGAAATGAAGACAGATGACCGCCCACCCTGTCCATGAAGACAGAACTATTTCTGCTTCATCTCCCACTGACTGACATTCATGCTGTCAGAGTGAAGGAACAATGCCCCCACTGTACTACTGTCTGCTTCTGTCTTACCAGCCATATTAACTTATCTGTCAACTTTAACCCTTGATCCTTGACTTCCCAGAGGAAGTGGAGACTAATTATTGCCCATTGTTTCCAATCAGCATGGGAACCCTTCCTTTCCATAGTCACTTTTATTTAATTTCCTTAATTAAACCTGGGAACCAGGTCACAATGCAGGACAGCCAGTAGTGGATTATACATAGTCTACCAAGTGGTACTCCTGCCTCCTAGTTTTAGCTTTATTTCTAACGTGTAACATTGTTGTAACTGTATTTATTATTAACCCATAGACCAATAGAACAGCCAATATCAGTTCTATTATAATGGAAATTGAGTTTGTTGAAAAGAGGATGAGAAGAGACGGACTTATGGAGAATGGACTTCTGCACAACTCATCCCTTCCATTTTAAAAGAGAACAGTTGGTACAGTCCAGGTCCAGACTGCTCACTGGGGGAATTCCTGGTCACATGGACTGCCAGGCTAGTGTTGAAACTGACAAAAATGGAAGGGGCAAAACCAAACTCTATGATTTCTGTCTGCCAGCACACATGACTGGCTGCACACATTTCAACATTCAGTCAGTGTATAGAGAGAATTTGTGTGACAAAACAGAGTGGATGAAAACTGAACACTGAAGGAGAAAGAGAGAACAGGAGAGGAGAAAGGTGGAATTTAGTTTATTATTAAAATAAGTAAATAAGCTTAGTCCTAACTATGGAAGCCAAATGGACTAACTCTTGAAATTGAAGACATTGTAATGTTCTTGACCATTCTTGTGGCAGTTTTGTGTGTACCATAAAATGAATGATATGATATTATATATTTTCTGAATAAAATATTTGATATGGGCATACAAAGTAATGACAAAATCAATAAAAAAGAAAATAAATAAACATGGACAATATACAGGATCTGTATGTAGCCTGAATTAATTTCCCAGCCCATTCAATTCAATTCAATTCAATTTTATTTATATAGCACCAATTACAGTCCATGGGCCAGACCAGATATTGGTACCATCTCAGGTGACCAAACCAAAGTGGTACTAAAATGTACATTGGGTTAATATAAGTACATTAAGATGTGATAGCCTTTCCACACTGGCAGCTTAGTCACTTTTTTGTGAAACAGTCACATTTACCATAACCGCTGTATTCCAATCCATTTAACCCTCTGAGGCCCACAGCTGCAACATTACAACATTTTTTAAGGCTGTTCAGCTGTACCTATTTCTGCCTGAATGTAGACAAACACTGCATATCCCAGCCCCCCACACTCTGAACTGCAAAACTGCAACATTTTTGGAATGTATTTTAGGAAAATATTAATACTGTGAGACACATTCCAAGTTCAATCGTGTCTTCCACTGACGCCCCCAGCTCTCTCTTCAGGAACAATTTCAATAATTTTTCAAATAAGTGTTTGACCTGTAGTATTTTTTTCTTCATCTTTAAAGATTTTTAGTGATGAACAACTCAAATTATTTTTTGAAAAGTATAATGCAGTTTATGACAAAATTATTAGCCACCCTATGAAATTAAAGTTGTTTTTTTCCCCAAGTGCTGTTAAACACATCAAAGAATTTCTGTCTCAGCTTTTCCAGGCATCCTAGTTTCATTTTAGATGCTTACTTTATTTTATTTTGCACACAGAAACCAAATTACTTAACAAAAAACAAACACTACCAAAATTATTAGCCCCCTTAAGAATTTACCTTTTTATTGAGCCAAACCACAAACCGCTGTTGTGCAATCATGTGTTTTAACTTTGTAATGCTCACAGCTTGTAATCAATCAATCAATCAATCAATCAATCAATCAATCAATCAGTCAGTCAGTCAGTCAGTCAGTCAATCAATCAAGTTAAAACTGGGGGTTGTCCTTCACTTTACACACAGTACAAAAACTTAAGGATTTCAGCTGTTACTTGAGAAAGCATCATGCCAAAAACAAAAAGAGAAAAAGAACTGTTGATGCTTACAAAGCAGAAGCATGGTCTACAACATTATCACAGTGTTTCCAAGTGTCCAGAAGTGGAGTCACAAGTCTTATTAAGAAATTCAAAGAGAGCCACAGAGTACAGAACAAGTTTGACAGAGGGAGGAAGCCAAAGATTTCAAAGACTAACTCCCTTTAACAGGAAAAAATCTTGAGAAAAACCTGCTCTTTATGTGGGGTTACCCATTCGCCTGCTGGCCGGGCGGGTAGAGAGGTACAGAAGAGGTAGAGAGGTAGAGGAAGAGAGGTAGCGGGGGAGTGATGGGAGAAGAGCAGGGTGGGGAACAAGGAACATAGAACACACAGTTGGATAAATGTATGATAAGCTAGATGATACGTACAAAGTATAAGCTAACATTGAAACTGATTCATAGTTTACTGTTATGATGTACAGCTCTGGCATTAAATCTTCTACATATATAGCTAGCAGTAAAATTCAAACAGTATGTAGATTAGCATAAGTATAGTGAGGGTGATGCAGAGTAGACTGGTGGAAATGAACAGCTGGAAGCAGTGGGCTGGAGGAAGGTCAGCAGCAGCATCCCACAGTGGACATGATGGAGACTAGACCAGTTGGTGGGACAGCAACCACAGATCTGAAGCATCCAGCTCTGGGACCAGGGACACTCAGAGAAAGGAGTGTACGGAGATGTAAATTCAAAGGTTACAACCTTTGAATTTACATCCTGTAAAATATTGTTGTGTGTATTCTCAAAATGCATTTTGTCACATACGAGGCACAATATCTACCCTCTAAGTGGAACAAAACATGAAAACTCTATCCACATCCATGGAATATGGGCTCTTCATACCCACTCATAGAAATCCAAACTGCAGTTCATGTTTAACTATAAGCAGCAGTGCACACACTGTTTTAGACCACAAAACTGCTAATAACAAAAATATGCAGAAATGGAAAGGGAACAGTAGACAGTTCTATTAAAATGTCATGTGCAGAGTTTCAGCAAAAAAGTTGCTTTAGTGTTTAAAGTAGAAACCTACAGACACCAGACTTTCCAGTCTCGTACTTTAATATTTTTAAGCTGTGTTTTTTAATTGACCACTCATTCTAAACCCGATTTATTGCACTTCTACCCCCCAAAAATGAGGTGAAATTAGATTTTTCTGTAATAACTAGTTAATTTAAAGACTAAATAATAATATCCAAAATCTCCATCAGGCATTTCCATTTCTATATGCCAGCAATTTACAGTAAAAGTTTCAAATTGATCTTCACCTGCAATGTCTCACTGAAAGTAGGGAAGAATCAGTTTGAGTCCTCAATATGCAACTTTCGGTAACCCAGGTTGAGTTGAGATTGTACTGCCTTTTTTTATCATTAAGAGCGCATGTTGCTACATACACTACCTTTTGAAACATGTTTCCATTACATGCAACAATTAATATTATACTCACCACATGCTCTTTAATCAAGTTGTCAGGGTCTTCGTTCAAGTAGACGCATAATGCCTTCAAAATGCACTCCCTCCCAGCATCGACGTCTCCTTCCCTGGATCCCTGAATGCAAGTAGAAGAAGAAACAGGATTACTTCAAATGGAGTGAATGAAGTGAAACAGCACTCCAAATATGTTTTGATGGGGGGACAATATTACAACATTGCTAAAAGCTCAAAAACTTGATGTTAACACCTTACCCTTGGTAACACCAAAAGCAACATTACAAATCTGACACTGGCATTCTACATGGACTGCATAAATGTTAATTGGGGTCTCTTTAATCTGTTATTTCAACCAACCTTTTGCAAAAGCTAAAAAACAAAATAAAATAAAAATCCTGGGTTCATATGGGTTAAAATATTTTTTTTAGGTATTTTTGTAGGTATGAATGTACCTAGATGTATTTGTATCTGTATATATATGCATATATTATAAAAAAAAATAAAAGAGATGTGCAAATGAAAAAAAAAAAAAAAGATGTGATGTGGCCCATTAGGAAACTGACAATCTTGACATGACTGGCTAATTAGTAAAGCCTGCCCTGACTCCACCTGCTGACATTGTCATCTTCCTCCTAATAAACTGTTAATTTCTCCTATTTTCCAGTTAACCAAAAAAAAAAAAAAAAATCATTTTTTTCCTCTTACGTCTGTCATGCGTTCCATCAGCTGCTTCAGCTTCTTTCCAACTTGTCCTCCCCTCTTCTGATACAGGGTTAGGAGTTTGTCAGACAAAATGTCCAGCTGAGAGAAGAAACGGGACTGGAGCGGGAGGGTCGTCAGTCTCTTGAATGCTGCGTTTATCTGAAATAAGACAAATGTATAGTACATAGTCATGTTTTCAAAAATGGCACCGACCAGCTTACCAAGCTTGTCAATGTCATAAACCAGGCTGGGGTCGCGTGACAGCATTCTAAAGAGTTCATACCATAGCTTACAATCAGCGGGTTTCAAGTGACTTTAAACTAGGACTGTTAACCGCAGCAACTGTGAATTTTATGTAATTCTAGCTTTTGATGAATATATAAACGACATTTTTCTATAGGCGATTAACCATTTCCTGAAATAAATCTCCAAACACAATATGGGCAATGTCGAATCTCTTTTTTTTTTCTCTTTTTTTGTTAGAACCTAGCTCAACAAACCTGTCATATGTCCTTTCAACTGACAAATGAGACTTGTATGATTAAACAATAAAACAAAATAGTTCATTCTTAGTTCAGTTGTTCTTCAGATAGAATGCATTAGCTTTTGTGCCAGCCTCTCTTTTCATGTGAATATTCCCTGAAATTACAGATATTAACCATAAACCAGCTCAAAAACATCTGCAATACGACAATTAAAAGCCATATGAAAGTTGTCACGAGAAATAAGTGGATTGTGATAATAGGGCTGCTCGATTACAGGAGAAATATTAATCGTGATTATTTTAGTCATAACCGAAATCACAATTATTTAAACCATTATTCGTCAACTTAAGTCTTTACAAAACAATGCAAAATATATTCTTTGGATAATTAAAATAGTGCAAATTATATCAAGTGTGTTCGTTTTTGTAAACAAACACAGTGCCCCTGAACTACCATAGAATCTGAGTGCACGGTTTGAGAGGGGCAGAGCGTGTGTGGGCGCGCATTAAAAACATTGCAAGTTAGTGTTATTAATCATTTTTTCTTGATTATGTTATTTTTGTATCACTTAATGTAATAATTGTAACTGAATTTTGATTACACAGCCCTATGTCATAACATTTTCACTTAAGTTTCAAGAAGATAAATATAAATTAAATACGTTTTTTAGTTTTTCTGTTGAAGTTGAGATGTTATCCATAGACCAGGACAAAACATCTATGGGCAGTTTAGAAAGGTATGTCAAATCCAACCTATTAGGACCAGCAATTTTAGTTATTTTTTGGTACATTCAGTACAGAAGCATTACAAAAGTAAATTATGAAAGTAATTTTGCACTTCAACCTTTACAACTAATCCATGAAATGCAATATTTAAAAAATATTGTACATACTTATTAGGGCTGCAATAACTAAAGCAATTAATAGCCAATTCCATAAAAGTTAATTATCTAGACTATATAATTTCATGTATTGGGACAAGTTTATTACAAAAAGGTGACAAAATTTTGATGAAAAAAAGGTTTTTATATATATATTTTTTTATTATTATTATTTTTTTACCATCAAGGGTTTTTCAGTCATACATCGTTATTTGAGTAAAATTACTTTCATATTACTAATTACAGTACTTGTCCTTAAAGTAACTCCAGACCTCATACACATCAAACAGAGCTGGCCATCGCTCTTTGAAATCCTGGACCATTGGAGCGTCCCGCACCACCTCATATCTTCTGTATGCAAACATCTTGTCCATCTTTGACCTCACTGCTTCTTTGCCATTTCTCTTCTTCATGTCAGTTAGTAGTTCTACTCTAAGTTTTTCCAAACTACTTTCAGTCTCACCTATTGGAAACGGGAGGCAGTAGTTCACTTCACAGCGCTTTGGTTTTTTTATTCCAAAAACAGGACTTTTGCCTTGTGGTTTGTTGGTCCTAGCATTCACTACCACCTCAGGACACCCAAGCTTCCTCAGATCTGTGCGGTAGTGTGCCAGTTTGTTCTTCAAACTGTGTTTCCATCCTGCATAGCCACTTTTTAAGCCTCTCTCTGACAAACAGGGATGCTTCCAGATGAGGGCCTCTCCAACACTGTCCAACTGTTTGTCTGTTACATAAACCCTACAGCGGACCATCTCTTGGATAAGCGTCTCAAGGATGTTTGAGCGAAGTTTGAGATCTGGAGTGAGTATTTTTCCTTTTTCCTTAAACTCAGCATTGGCTTGCTCAAGCTTTAACTCAGAGTCATATGAGAACTGTGGCTCAACAAATGTGGATGGCCAGCATGTCTTTGAGCCTGTTGGCTCTGGAGATGAAAGTATGTCCGTGTCCACACAGCTTACACTTGATAAAGAAGAAGTCTCATCAGTTGGGGCATGGCAAACAGAGAGAGGAGCTGGGGAAAGTGAAGAGGTTGATGATTCTGAAAGAGGCGGGGAAACTGAAGAGGACGATACTTATAAAAGATGAATTACTTTTATGATGCCTCTTTGCTGGAGCTCATCTGTTGAAGTGAGGTTCATATAGTCGTTCCCGAAGAGTGGGTCCATAAACTGAAGTCTGGTGCAGGATGTCAGGCCACACTGACGTTGGACTTCTCCGACAAGCTCATCAACAGTTTCAGGGAGTCCATTTGAAAGTGTTAGTCTCTGGCTGGTATTGTCCAGAAGGACAACTTTCAGTATGAAGGGCAAGTCCATTCTTCTCAGTCTGTGAAAGCAGAGGGCATAAAATAAAAGTGAATAAAATTAACACCATTTTTTAAATAAAAAGCATAGGACCTCCAAGATCTAAACCAACACTAATCAATGCTAAGAACTACTGGCCTAAAACTGAAAGTTCCCCTAAATATTCTGACTCACTGATTAGTTTTTAAAACCAGAACTTTTTGCAGCTCTTCTATCAATTCATTAATTATTTATTAATTAAATAATTACAAATTAATTCATACATTTATTTATGTCTGTTACCCTAAACCATAAAACCATATTTAATTCACCAACTAAAATTATGAATGTCTATGCTCAATGAACTATAATCTAATTTATAGGAATTTTTAAATCTTGATTCTGCAGCCCTTCAAATTAAAGGAACCAACCTTTAATAACAATGAGCCTCATTCATGAAGCGTTCTTAAGAACAAATCTGTTCTTAGAGCCTTTTTAAGAAGATTTTTGGCATTCATGAACGTGTTCTTAACTGACCTGTTCTTAAAAGTAAGAACAAATTCTAAGAACACTCAGGAGGACTCTTACACACAAAAAATCTGTTCTTTTAGAATTTTGTTACAGTCAAAAGTGATCCAAAAATTTGAATTTCTTTCTTAAAATGATTCAAATATTACCACAAATTATTTAATTTAAAACGAGATTTATTCAAGTGAATTTTAGTGATCAATGGTTTTATAGTTCAGTGCCAGTTAAACTCAAAATCAGATTTTAGATCTGAAGCTGCACTTGGTCACATTAACATGTTTGGAGGTCTGTGGGAGGTACAAGCGCAATGACCACTACGACGTGCACGCGCCCCGGTGTGCACGCGTGCGCTGACCGGGGAGACAAGGCGGACATGGCCTGGGCAGTTTTACCTGTCACTGCAGCAGAGGCAGAGGGTGTTTTATTACGACAGACACCCTTTCTGAGTATAAAAGTTTAGCTGTCTCAGGTCAGACTTTATTGGCTGTTTGAAGCTCTGTCATCTGCAGAAATGACCATCACTCTGGTGGGCGGAGTTTCACCTGCACTCCAGTGCTCACGTGTCTCAAACACGCTCTTGCTGCTGCCTTATAAGGAAGTTTAGAGGGTGTACCTTTTACATTTACAAGTCAATACAATGTAAATGTCATGTTAATGAGAGGGGAGGGTGTTCGTAGAGACTGTTCTTGAATCCGGCGCATCTCCCTCCTAAGAACAGATTTGGCTTGTCAAGAACGCTTCGTGAATCCAACGTACTTTTCTCTTTGGAGTTCTTAAAGCCGTTTTTACGAACGCTTTTCTACGAACGCGTTCATGAATGAGGCCCAATATGCCTTTTCAAGGTCACCATACGACTCTATCCAACCATATAATCAGCCAGAGGATAAATGTCAGCCAGTTCTTTTAGCTCCAAAAGCTTTACTTCTCTTGTTGGTGATGTTGTTAATTCAAAGGCTCTGTAGTGTTCAGTGTACCACCCACACAACAATCTTACAATCAGGAACAACTCATTTTTAATGATGCACATCTGAATGATCTCAGCAAACTCTGGCATGCCACTTCCTGACCCATGTACATTGTAAGTTATGCCACTTATCGAAGCTACCTTTGCAAGATGGACTTCAGTTGTATTCGGGTATTTTGATTTCACAGCTAAAACAATGTCTTGATTACACCTATAATTATAACAGGGCGCCTAGTTTTTTTTGTCTTTTTTTTCAATAAATGTGTCAAAAAATGTCTTTTGTGTAAGTTATTTTGCCCCTTTTTTCAGAAGAAACATATCTTTCAAAATCGGTCAAGTATGTCATTTTCGAGTGTTTTAAATGTAAAATAACTGTGTAATAACAACAAAAACACAAAAACGGATTTGCTTTTTCAGCAAGTTAGGCTTTATAAACAATAGAAAATGAAAATATCAAAACATTTTGAGATTACAGGAAGGAAATCTAACATATATTGTACATTGTCAGTCAGTTTGGTTTGTCTGCAGCAAGGGCGTAGGTTTGGTCTCAACATTGGTAGGGACGATATAACAGCATAACCTGCATGTACACTTTTTGCTGGGGACGGGACATTAATAAGACCTAACAGATTGGGTGAACGGGGGTCAGAGCTACATTTCTCACGAATATGAACCTAATTAATTGATAAGCTAAATGATCAATGCAAAATAAATCTGTATTGACTTATACTAACTTTCATGTGTATTGGTTGAGGTGATACATCATTCGATTCAAATCTTTGTTTTCAAAAACTACTAAAGAAACATTTTGAAAACTTCCAGAATAAATGTCTCGATTTTATTAGCAAATTTAAATTGCAATATTTGAACATAACTTTATTTATATTAACATACACAATAAATACAAAGTTGTTAATAATCTCTTAACTTTTCTGGAATGCAAAAAATAAACATTTGTCTTAAGACCACTCAACATTGTCTGTCTAAATAAATTAATTAAATATAACTGAAAAAACTTCTTAGTCAGCGAATAACAAAAATAAATAAAAATGGAGCCTTCCTTCAGGTAAAACACTACTGTTTTTGTCCACAAGCACAGCCAAACTCAACAAAAAATGAAAGCTCCTTTGGGCTGCTTTAAGACCACATAAATAAAATAAAAATGAAAGTCCTCCTTTTTTGTTCATTTATTGCATCTTCCTCTGGGTCACTGATGTGCAAATTTGAATGTATTGCCCTAAATCTATCTCTTGACATGACCGTGGATGGGAATGGCACATGAAAAATGGTTTTGGTCCTCCAAAAGTCAGAAACTTTTGGGAGGTTGCACACAGACATAAAAAGTAGTGTGCCAATGTATTTAGACAGCTCCTGCGGGGTGATGTCAGTCCACGCAAACTTTTTTCCCTGCTCCAAATTTTTATGTGCATTTTTATTTGTGTTTGTACACAAGATTTTGAGTACCTTGGCATCAAAAAGAAAAAAGAAAAAAAATCTCCTCTGGTGTTGCGGTGCCAGTGGTGAGAGGTGACTGGGGACCAGGTGTGCATTTGGGGGTGAATCGGAGTGGGTGAGGCTTTCCCATGTCTGGGTCTGCCTCTGTTTTCCAGACCTGGTGATGTGGTGACCGGCTCCGTGCATCAACTGCACGATCAGCATCTCTGCCACTTCGGCCTCTTCCACGCCTTGTACCAGAGCTGGTTGATGGCTCATCATCAGATGAATGTCTAAAAATATATCAAGTCATAAGTCATAAGATAGGATAACATTTATTCAGACCAAAATCATTTATTCAAACGTATAAGAATTGGAGAAATAATAAATCTAACTGGTGAAATAACATGATAATGTAATAGCAAAGTAATTTTAGACAACACCAATGTGAAAAATTACTCTAGATATTGAATAACATTTTTACAATAAAGTTTGGAATAAATATCTCGTGTATACAAAGTATGCTAACGTCACTTACTGTGGAAGAGATGCTGCTCCTGCTCCTGCTCATCCTCCTCCATAAATCTGGATGGGGCTTTTCTCTCCCTCCTGGATCTTCTCAACATTTTATAGGCCTACTATTACTTACACTATTTACAAACAACACTATTTACAAAACTAGCTAACTAGCTAATCTATTTGAATGAGGAAAAAAATGGAAAAATGAGTAAAAAAACAACAAATGTGGCCAAAACGCGATAAAACACGGTCAAATAAACTACAAAATGTTCAAATACAATGCTAACATTAATATTTACTAAGCTAAACTATTATATACACAGAAATTATAGGTAAAATACAACTAAAATGCTTCTCAAATTCCACTTGTCAAAAGTACGCTCCCGTCACTCATCCACTGCTTGTCAACTCCTCACCCAGGTTTTCCGAGCCACTTACCGTAATGTATAGTATATCAGCGCAAAGCTCTGTTTCGCCGCTTTCAGAATCTGTTGGAATTACCCAGCAAATAGAGCAAGCGGTCTAAGAGTTACAGTAATTTGAATCTCGCATGTCACTTTCTGTCGCCGGCGACAGCAGACGTTCTAGAAGGGTTAAAAGATCAACAGGAAACAAAGATGTACTGGGTACATCAAGACATGTTTTACCATAGGAGGAGGAGTTCAGGTGAAACGACATCATAAATTGGTGCTTTGAAGCAAGAGTCAATGGAATGTTTTTAAAACAACTAGTATGCTTCCCAATCTGCTTAAAGCAACTATGCTTAGCTTCAAACCAAAGTGTCCAGAGTACAACCAAAGGACCAAAACACCTTATCATGTAAGGGTAATGCTCAATCAGGTGGTGCTTAGGTAAGAGTCTGGCAGTTGGAAACAGTTCTTGGTATCTTTGTCTGTGCTCAGTTATCTTGCTTTCAAGGTACGCAATGGATTCGTCAGTATGTGTTGGTGCAACAATGAGTTCAACTATATCTTTCAAATCCATTAACACCAACCAGGCGAGTTCATTTTGAGGCATCAAATGACCAATAAGAAAGGGAAGAAGCCTTAGCAAACTCCAATTCTCATGGGCATTGCCCCCCATAGTTTTCCGAGCTGAGAAATTTTGTGGTACAATGTGAGGCTTATTTGATTTGTCTGACCATTTATAGGGAAAGGACAATATTGCTTTGTTTAAATCACTGATAGTAAAAAACTTTTTGGAACTTAATGCTGACAAGAAGTAAGCCAATTCTACAGGCAAAATGCCCTCAAATACATCGTGAGCCACATCAGGAGGAAAACCTGTCAGAACGTGGAAATGTGTGAGGTGCTTAGTAAAAACACACTCTGGTTTAACTCCAAAACAATGACTACCTTTCTCAAGAGCTGTTCTTACATGATCACAATGTTGCTCTTTACTTCGTAGATCAAAAGCACCAGAAGCAACAGTGTGACAGTCAATATCACATCGCTTGGCAGTGCAAAATCGAGAAGAGAAATCAAACGAAAAACTTTCAAGAAAGCCAGCGATACTGTGTGCTCCCAAGTTATCTGCTAGAATACTCTGCACTGTACCTTTAATAGAAGAGCCCAACAAAGGAACAAATACACCATCAGTCTCTAAGATCTTAAGATCCTGCAGAAGTGGCTCTAACACACGCTCATAACCAAATTCCTTTCCATCAACACTTTTGAAGAGTGCAGCAAGATAAATGGATGACAATGCTGACTGAGAGCCTGGTGGTAGGTTACCCAGAACCCAGTAAACCCCACAGAGCTTGTGTATTTTCCGGGAGGTGCCTAAAGGGTTATACACTTCGAACTCATCCACGTACAGACGAACTGAAATAGTTATTTGTTCTGCATTCAATAACTCATTTTCAACAAAAACTTGCCATCCTCTGGAGATTTAAACAAAAAACTAAATCAGAAAAATCTAGTTATCTGTATAAATAGACTTTAGTCAATAGTGACTCCTGCTACTCAAGTTCAAATGTAAGATGTAAACTAATCCTGTATCTATCGAGAAAACAAGTGCATTATACCTAATAAAATGTGAGTCAGTCTGCAATACATCTACAACTGCTACACAAGTAATATGCTTTTTTTATTAATTAAAAGTCCTCAATATACTGTTGCGTATTTAAAAGACCTAAATAAGGGTCTTTTATTCACCATTTACTACAGAGCCTTGGCATCATGAAAGATGAATGTACTTGGAACAACTAAAAACAAAAAATATACAACAGAGTGAGTTGGAGGAATTAAAAAACAATAAAATAAATCTCTAAAAATAAAGCCACACATCAGCAGAATGGTCAAACATATACTGTATATTAATCTTTATGATTGTCTATTTTGAAATCACAGCACCTGTTCTAAACCACCCCAAGCTCACGCTCAGTGTTTTGGGCTTTCAGAGGAGTTGTAGCTAAACACAGGAGGTCAACATTGCAGGAATCACCACGGATATTTGGCAGCTGTGGGATGGACACACAGTCTTTTAGTCTCTCAGATTTTCAGGATCTGTGTGAGCATACTGAAAAGGGTAACTGAGGGGGATGGCTTATGTTTATAATTATTAATTAGTGGTGTTCCTGAAATGTCGGTACGACCATACTCGTCACTCGTAACGCCCAGCTACACCTTCGGTAGTTCACTAGACAGGGCTCTCGTCACATCTCCCACCTGGTTACCGGAAAAATGCCTCATCAGCTGAACATTTGCTTATCGATGGACGCCACATTTACCGACGTTCCCTAAACGCCTCACAGTGCAGGCTGCGGTGAGATCAAACAGTAATGTGAGCAAAAACTACTTTGAAAAGAGTGAAACTAAGTGTTCTAAAGTCAGATCTGTCCAAGATTAAAGAGTGATTTTCATCTACGTGCGCTGTTTTCTATGAGCGGAAAACAGCGCACACAAGTGAGCGAAACGCATTTTAAAATGTGAAGACCGCAGTCCATCGTTTTCATATAATGCTTAAAAGCTAAAATCATAATTTTGGTTATTAATTCACTAATTTTGCAGCCCTACTACTGCGATAGCCGTTGTAATAGGCTAGCTCACCGGCTCGGCATCGTCCTGTCTGCACTCTGATCCTGAGTCGGACCTCCTGCTCTCTGAGAAACGCACATCAGCTCAGTAGCTCGTTTTAGCTTAAGGCAGAAACAGAAATAAAACGTATTCTTTACACCACTATGGCTCACACAGTAGCTGCTTGTGCTGGTTAAAACGACAATAAAACAGCTTAATGATAATCGTTCACTGGCATGAAAGCCACCACTTGAAATTTTACACAATAAAAAGCTACATGCGCGACTATTTTGGTTGCAGTCTGGAGCCATACAAGAGCTTGTGCTAACACTAATAATGTGCACTATTTTCACAATGATGTAAGGAGTGGTTGAATTTAACCCATTTATATCAGTGATAAGAGATGACTAAAGCAGTGAGCTCATTTGGAAGTGCTTTTCTTCTGGTCAGACTCAAGGCCTTCAAGCATGCTTGCTAACGTTATCATGCTAACGGGCAGTGAAGCAAATACTTTGACCATAAGGCCTTACTCCACATTCATAAATACAGCATAGTGTTGATGCAAGTAGAATACATGACAAGAAAGAAGTAGCTGTTGAAATGAAACACATTTAGTTTAGCCAGCCACTCCACGTGTTCCTCTCATCACTACCAATGGCGCAAACAATTACTGCACAAACTAACATCCAACTTGACACGTCCTGTTGAAACTGGTCAAAACTCACAAGCTGTATCAATAAGAACGCTTGCTTTCAAAGTCTACATTGTTATTATGAAGGGTTTGACTTTTTTTACCTTGAAGAATATGCCTGAATCTGGAAAGACTTGCTGCGGACATCTGGAAGTCTCAAAGTGAAGTCAAAATGTCTGCTGCAGCTCCTCTGTAAAAGTCTTTTCCCGGTCAAAATAGCAGGAGTTCAAAGGGCAGTGGGCGGAGCGTCACCAGAAAACATGACTATTTCATTCATTTCCATCATGACCCATACATGCAGATTTCACATCGAGACAATTTATACCAGTGCTTTTACATTAAGTCATGCTTTGATAAGGAGTGTTATAATAATATAACGTGGCAGCATGATTTATATTTTCAAAATGAACAACCCCCATCCCGTTTTTTTCAGTGTGCTTGGTTGTCTCTGGAGAAGTTTTGCACTTGTCCTAAAGAGGTTAATATAAATACACAAAGCACATAGTACCTATCGGAGCATATGATTTCATGGCAAGGAAGATCATAGTTTTGGATTTCTAATCTATATAAGAGCAAACAACCAATTACACAGTAGATATAAACACAACAGCATGTCAGTCTTAAGTTTTTGAGTGGCATGTCGATGTACAATCCATTTTCTACCACAAAAGAAACAAAAGTGTAGTTTGACAGCTACCAGTGAATAAATTGAATATAAAAGGGGGAAAAAAGGAGTACCAAGGGACACAAAGTGATAGAGAATCTACTGAACTCATGTTATCCTCTGGTGAGAAAAATGTTTGATGTGAGTGACTCCATTTTCAATTTCAAATAGTAACTAAAGTGACAGTGACTTCTAATACCATTACCAACTAAATATCTGTGTGTTCACAGACAAAACAGACCACAGACAAGATTTTCTGGAAATGCTTTTAAAATAAAAGCATTCAGGATGAATGTAAAATTCATGATATGCTGTGGCACTTCTCAATTATAAAATTGCCTTTCCACTTCTTTATTGATATTAATCATTTTATACAACACTACATCCTGAAATTAACTAAATGCGCCCTCAGACTTCTTCGGGTAATATCAGTCATAAGCACCGGTAGTAGTTTTGAATTGTATATTGTTAAAAATATGGATTATGGTTAATATGGCAAAATTATTGCAGCCATTTTTTGGCATGATGCCCAACCATAATTGTATCCTTTTATTTATACAAGAAATAACCTATTACCTGAATTCCCTAGCAAACACCGACTTTCTTTTTCTTTTGCCACTCATGTCATGTTCAGTGTGGGTCAGATGAATACTGGGCTCCTTTTAGCTTTGCCCTGGCATCTTCATAGGTGGCTGTAAAATACGGGACACATAATAGCACAAGGGATAAACACAAAAGCAGTTTTGATTGTCGATTGTCGAAGCAGATGTGTCAGATCTTATCCACCCAGAGTTAGTGTGGTAGCATGTTTTCTTTCCAACCAAGCAATAACTCCTAATATGACTAATAAACCATGTAAAGACTATGATCAGTTGGACTAATGAGTCAAGCCAGGTGTGATCCTGCTCAGATGGGATGAAAACCTGCAGCTACAACAGCCCTGGATTTAAACAATCCTGCCATCATGAAGAACTGATATAAAAAGAATAACTTGTGGGGTAAAACGAGCTTTTTGGTCAGGAAAATAGGGCAGTAGTTAATGTAAGGACAATCAAAAGTACCTGCATTTCCCATCACACGCACATTACACAGCAACCAGCTGTTGGATGTTGCACCCTGTTAAGCCACATTTTGTAATAACGGTGCATTTTGTAATAAACGTCCAAAATGTAATAACTTTCCAAACAAAATGGATAAACGCCGATGGACAGCTTAGATCGTCATGAATCCGACGAATTTGCATAGGAATTTAAAGAATGTCCGGCGGCCGCGGCGGCCGCAAACGCCAATGGACAGCTTAGATCGTCATGAATCCGTCGGTATAAACCACTTTCAGATGTGATTACCACAGCCGGTTTCGTTCGTGGTGAGCTGCATGAAAAACATGACGACATCGTGTTGGTGCGCACGAAACCGAAACAGAAACTTACGTCACAGTTTCACGAATCCCCGTGAGACCGGGTTGTGTGACAACATAGCTGTCTGGCTTTTGAAGCCCCATAACGAAAGGAGATCTGGGATTTCTTGAACTCGTTTCATAGTACAGGCATATCAGCTGACACAGTCGAGTAGCTGTGTAACCAGTGACTCGCTGAGGCTTATCACTTAGGATATTTTCTTCTTTTTTTTTTTACATAATTAGGGTCATCTGGACTCCTCTTGTTTGAATTTGTGGCAACAGCTAAAACATTTGTGGCTGCAGCCCAAGTAGCCACTCCCTAAAAATGTCTGTTTTAACTAAATACAATTTCACAACTTCATGTTTCATGAAGGAGTAAAATTAAGTTGGCCTCAATATATGGCAAAGCGTTAAAAATGCCAACATCATCCCACAATAGTGTTATTCACAACATCATAATTCCTTGTAGCCAGAGTGCGAAGTATACAATGACAATTGGGGGGGGTCAACATTTTTTAGAGGCCAGGGTGAAAAGGGAACCCAGTACAGCGCAGGCGCCTGTAACAAAAGTCTTGCACAATTCTTACAGCATCATGAAGGTCCAAGGTTTAACAATCTTTATTATTGTTGTTGTTTAATATAGAGAAAAGACATAAAATAAACATATATACAAGAAAACAAAATCATTAAATTTTAACAGGTCATTTTAAATATTGACAGAAATCTTGTTTCAAAAAATGTCTGCATTGTGTACTGTCTGCTCACTGTCCTCCTCCTCCTCCTCCTCCTCCTCCTCGTGTCTGCTCACTGTCCTCCTGTCCTGTCCATCTGCCTTTATGTAAAGTACAATGAGTCATATTGTTTTTAAAATATGAATAAAGCATCTTTGCCAAATGAGTCTTTCCTTAAAAAAGAGCCCACAGAGGTTTGGGTTGCCTCTCCTGAGCTTTCCTCCCTGTCACCCATGATGTTGAAAGACGATGGCCAGTATTCAACCAGGACACCACAAATAGAGAAGGGTTGAAGATGTCCAATGGTGGTCCATTGATGTCCACAAAGAGAAGAGAGGAGAGACTCTTTGCACGGAGTCTGTTGCGGGTTTTCCGGTTTGTGTCATTTACTGCCAAAAATCCTCTCTCACATTCAGCAGAGGTAGCCAAGTAGGTCTTACTGGCAGTCAGAAGTCTCATCAGGGTCTCTCCCCCCTGTTTTCCTTGTAGTTTAAAATCTCTGTAGTCCTCAATTGCTTCTCTGGCTGGTTCACCAAGGAGTTTGGCCATCTTGCGCACCTCACTCTCACCAAACAAGACAAGCTCTTCAAGCTTTTGTGGCCAGCTGGACTTCTCAAGGGGCCTCAGTAACTGTACAAGGTCGTCACTTGGCAGCCGGGCAGTCAGGTTATCAACAACAGCTTGGCAGAATTGAGGGCTTTTTATTTTCCCAGCTCTTTCACCAATAACCGTGACACCTTTAAACAGGCCAGCCGAGAAGCTCTGTTTAGCCTTTGCTGCTGACTTTCCACCCTGCATTTTCATTGCGGTTAGAATTTCAATGGTCTGTTGGATGTGGCAGTGACTTTCAACAAGTGTTGTGTGCGTTCGCTGTAGCTTCAGTGAGAGGCTCTGCAATTCCCTTAGAACGTCCTTCATGCAGGCTAAATCACATACGAAACTGGCACTGGTTAGGTATTTCAACAGCCCAGCGTACTTTTTTCTTACAGTCAGAATGAGATTTTAACTCACTTTCACTTTTAAAATGTCTTGCAAGAGCAGGGAAATCCTTCCATGCCGCTCGAACTGTACTGAAACTGCTGGTCACCCATCTTATTGTAAAAACCTGGCCAATCTTAAGGAGCTGAACATTTAGGTCATCTGCTGTTTCCTGTAGCAAACGTGCACTTTTGTGGGACTGGTGAAACAAACTGTATAGCTTTGAGATGAATGCTTCAAAATGATTGCAGCCAGACACAAATTTCAATGAGTCGTGTACAGCTAACTCCAAACGGTGGGCTAAACAGTGAATGGACTTCACATTAGGGAAGTCACGTTTCAGTTTCGCAATGACTCCGTTTTTACAGCCTGTTAAAACTGAAGCTCCATCAGCTGCAATGCTAATGAGATGTTTTTGCAAATACTCATCATCAAAGCCAGCATCTTGCAAACTATTTCTCAATGCATTATAAAGGGAATCTGCATCAGTACCATCCATGAGTTCAACCAGCTCTAGAAAAATGTTATCGACATCACCATCTCCTGTGACATCACATCTGATGAATATGATCATGTATGCTCGACCATATGCTGTGCTCTCATCAATTGTTAGGCTAATTCGGGACTTCTTTTCCTTTATATTTGACACCACCTTTATCTTCATTTCACTCGCTATGTGGTCCACAATTTCTGTACAAGCATGATCCGAGCGATGCACATTTCCCACAATGCTTCCATTGAGTTCTTGCAACTTCATCAGAGGAGTCATCTTTTTAAATGGCAACCTCTCTTTTGCAATTGCATATGCAGTTCTGAAGGAGGATGCTGTTTCCTGGATTAAACTTGCATTTATTTCCATGACTTTTGTTGGAAGTGTTTCCTTGTTTTCAGGCTGGCTAATTCTGTAGCCCTTTGGTGTGATGCACTGTCTCTGTGCTTATAAAGTTTTTTAGCTAGTGTCTTTTTACAGCTGCCATTCACCATTCCTTGGACCCACTCATTGGAAATATGCATTCCAGGTCCTTTGTTGAAAAGAGTCTTTGCATCTCTGCATGGCTTTCATCCTAATTTCCCATTTTTTATGAACAGCCACGGGTTCCTCTCTGCCCAGCCATGCCACTGCTCACTAGTCCAACAATCAGGTGCCTTCAGAGGAAAGTTGATATTCATGTCAACAAACACATGAAGATACAACAACTGTAATAATTCTTTGTGTGCCATGAGTGGCCAACACCTTATTATTAAGTCATAGCTTATTAATTGAGAGCAATAAAGTGTTAAAAGTTAAATAATAAAATTCTTAATATTTGATGATGGAAATACATCTTTAAGTGCTGTCTCCTTTCTAACTCACCTCGTCCTTCTGTCCTCCATTTGCATGCTCACTGTCCTCCGTCTGCTTGCTCACTGTCCTCCTCCTCCTCCTCCTCCTCCTGCCTGCTCACTGTCCCCTCCTCCTCCTTTCTTGCTCACAATATCTCCCTCTGCCTCCTTAATACAACAGCACATGCATGTAAAATTCACCATGCTATAATGCTCTGTATTTATAGCCTCTATAACAACCACTGAAAATACAGGCTGCATTTTCTTAACTATGTCCTAATTTTCAACTTACTCTTTTTTTGGCACCACAATAGTGCCTGATATCTTCTCCTTTCCTCTTGACCATGTTGGCTCTGTAAATAAAATCTAATTTGAGTTCAATGAAGTAGTCATAAATTTGGACTAATACAACTATCACAGGCAATCAGTTAATCAGCTTTTAGTACGTTGATTTTAACAGTTCAACTAATCAGCCAGATTATAGTCCTGCATGAAATCTACTGTCATGGAGTGCCTATTATAAAAGCTAATATCAAGGCAAAAGCGTAAATAGATCACCGCCAGAAGACTATTAAAATTAAATAATATAATTTTGTAACAGACTGACATTGGATGACATGTTGTCTATCAGTTCTGTGTTTTCCTATATTCATAAAGGTGACATACAGCCTGACAGGCCTGTCAGTCACTGAGAGAGAACTGGAGCTAAAAGTAGTGAGGACTGGTCTTCATTATTGTATGAACGTCAGCCCCCCATTTTCTAACTGCTCATGAGCACCGGTGTAAGCTAACGTAACATTCACACCAGTTTAAGCTAGCATTAACATATTGACATTTACACATAGATACATGATAACATTCGTCTGAGACACCGGACACAATATGAATCCAAATATAATTCGTAATATAATTATAATTATATAATTATATAAATAAATATAATTCATAATTCGTAATTCATAAACTAGCTAGATAACTTACATCACTGTGCTCCCCAAATCGTTGATGTCCCGAAACAGCGCAAAGCCAACTTTTTCTCTGTCTAGCTCTTTTTTTTTTTCCAGCGCGGCTACTTGGATTTCAGCCAGGCAGCCGGGAACTAACGAGTGACAGTGAAAATGGTATAGTCCACTCTAGGGGTGTCTGTCTGGGTGTGTGTGTTTTAACACAAGCCTCTTCCTGGCATGAATATGGGAAATACAATACACTGTAATATTTTTGACACTAAAAAGACAGATAAATGTTTCAACCCCCCAATCTCTTATTTGTACCCCTTTTAGGGGGGTCGAAATTGTAATTGGGGGGGGGGGCAAACCCCCCCGTAATTCGTACTATGCTTGTAGCAACAGCAGATCTAATAATTGTGTTTTTTTTAAAAGATACTTTTATTTCTTGGTAACCTTAACATCTCTTGCCATACTATGCTAACAAGCACTTGTGGGTCCACTACACTAACAGTAGATTTGGTATTGAAAAAGAAACTTGGCATTATAGGAAAAAAGTTACATTAACACTCAAATACTCAAAGTATTGACATTATAAAATGTTGAATGCTGAAAGTGTTCAAAAATAAAATACAGCCATTAAAAACACTATTCTTTCTGGATATTTTTTGTATTATGATGTTTTTTTCAATACCAATTATCAGATTTTTTTTATACACTTTTTGAGTATCTCATGTTCTCAGTTTCAACTTGCTGGTTTTCAGTTTCAGTTTTCTTTTTTTTTCAGTTTCAAATTACTGGCGGTGTTTTGGTGAGTGAGAACGCACTTCCATATTGCGAGGAGAGGTGAGAGGAGAGCATCTCTGTCGGCTACCAGCAACATTGTTCTCCCTGTGGCTGTGATGATCAAACACCATGACCAATGGATGCAAGTTGGGATTTTTCCATATAGAACCTTGTGTTGTTAGAATCACTTTATGCTTCATTTCATGCTATTTAGCAAACGTGTCAATGTTTGCTAAGCTAGCTGGTTTGTAAGTGCTTTGAGTTGTTAACTACAGAAACATTAACATTGACAGGAGGGATTCTTTGTTTGCTTCATAGCATTTGCTTCATATTCCTAAAAAAAAATAGAGCACACATCACAGGTCTCAAGAAACAGCTAAAATACCATTAACAAAAGACAGAGACTATTATATAGTATTATATACTTTCTTATATATGACACCAAACTGCTGCACCCTGAAGTGCCCTTTCTTCTGACTGCCGTCTGACTGACTGCAGTTCATTTATAAATCAGAATTCCAGCAATAATTACTTTAACATCAATATATTGTGTAGGTTTATTAAGTCGCAGTGGAAAAATGTTTGTGATAAAGAATCCCTCCTGTCAGTGTTAATGTTTCTTTAGTTAACAGCTCAAAGCACTTATACACTAGCTATCTCAGTGAATGTTAGCCAATTTGCTAAATAGCATGACACGAAGCACAAAGCGATGTTAAAGGTAAAGTGATTCTAACACCACAAAGTACTATATGGAAAAATGCCAACAGCAAAAATCAAAATTACTGGCAGTTTGAGTTCCATATGAACTTGCATCCATTTGTCCCAGTGTACAATCATGACAGCCACAGGGAGAACAATGTTGCTGGTAGCCGACAGAGATGGTCTCCTCTCCACCTCTCCTCAAAACCTGGAACTGCGTTCTCAGCCCGCCCCTCTACCTCAAAACACTGCCAGTACGTTAAAACTGAAAAAAATATATAAATTATAAAATTTTCACTCTTTTATTTTTATTTTATTATGGACTGCTTGAACGACCACTGAGCCATCTTCTGTTTTTTATTTAGACCGTGAGACCAATATCGCCCCTCCCCCACCCCCTGCACCTGCGATTTCATCACAGAAATGATTCCCGGTTGAACTCCGGCCACCGTAGGAAAACGCTATGAGCCGTGGTTGACACAGCCCTGCCCGCAACAGCTATTTTCTAAATGGAGATATCAGTCCCGGTCGCCGGTCCGCTGCCGGACAACAGAATAAGCCCCGGGAGTCGCCGGCGGTCGGGGCAAATGTCAACCTGGCTCATCATGTCATCCGGCGGCGGACCGCCAACAGCTGCGACGTACGGCAGCGGTGGCTGCGACCGTGGCTACTTTGTCCGGCGACATAATGAGCCCCAGAAACCGTCACAGTGAGTTCTAGCTGAGAAATGTTGTCACTGTCCACCCTCTCTCTCTCTCTGCCCGTTCTAACTCCATCTGGTGAATTTCGGCTTCAGTATATTCGGGTTCATAAAGATATCCCCTTGGCTGAATGCTGAAGTCAATATATTCATCGTCGCTGTCATAGTCAGACATGTTGTTGTTAACTTTATGAGCAGTAAACAAAGTGAAACCTGTGCGGCTGCCAGCTGGAGGCAGTGTGGAGTGATATGAAGGGAGAGAAAATAGTGCCAAGTGTTTACGAGGTCTGACTTTTTCGTGGACAACGGTTTTGTAATGCAAAGATATCACTCTTTCGAACACATATTGGTTTGAGAAGAAAACGCTTTATTTTCGTGACCCCAGCAAACTTGCCGGACTACCTTCGTCTGGACCAAAACCGGACCGGATCTCTGCTCACTGGACGCTGTCAGCAGTAAGTCTGTGTGAATGAACAACACTGCTGACGGGGATGCCATACAGATTCATGTCAAAAATCCTGAACTATCCCTTTAAGGAAAAACTTAAAATTGTCAAATGGATTGTTTTCCTATTCCTATAGTATATTCTCTTTCATTTCTTCATGTTGCTGAAGAGGAGGCTCTCTTTACCATGTGGGACCCACATTACAAAACCCATGTAGGTGCCACATAGTCTTATCAGTTTCAGCCCATGTAACTATTACTCCAAATGTATCCTAAATTGGGCCGATATAGTTAGCCCACATAGTCCTACCATGTTGGACCCATATTACAAAGCCAATTTAGTTCCTGCATAGACATCCCAGTTCCAGCCCATGCCCACTTAGCCTCCATGAGCCCTATATGACGTTGATACACTTAGCTCAAGTAGGCTAACCTTGTGGGACCCAGGTGACATAAGCCGTATAGGTCCAACACAGTCTTCCCAGTTCCAACCAATGCCCATCTAGCCCACATGTATCCCTTATGGGGCCGGTACAGTCAGCCCACTTCAAGCCCATGCCCAGTTGTTACCCATGTAGCCCACTGTCAGCCCATATGGGGCCCACAGGTACATGTTGGCTGAGTATTATTATTATTATTATTATTATATAAACTTTATTACAGACACAGTGGTCCAGATAAGAGCAAAAAAAAACAAAACAGTATATATATTTAAAAAAAATCCACAACATATACACAAAGAACAATTAAAAAACAAATAAAAATCAATTACCTAAGAGGAGATTACTATACCAATGCTTCCATATCTTGGACAGATAGCGTGTATTGCTAAATTTGATGTTAGTCAATGCCATAATTATGCTGTTCTCTGAGTTATTCAGTCGACATATAAACTTATACATAGAATTCCTCAGTGTGGCATGCAGCGTATTAACACCTGCAGCCACAAACATCTCGCTGGCACTACACCATCGTGGTCTTCTCAGCAGCATTCTCATGGCATCATTATAAGCAACCTGGAGTTTACGCAGGCTTGCTTTGCTGTAATTAGACCACAAATGGTCTATTATTATTATTATTATTATTATTATTATTATTATTATTATTATTATTATTATTATTCCCATAATCATATGTGAATGAGCTCAGCTCCTGTTTCATTGTGTGCATCTGATGCTGGAGATGCTCCAGAAGGAAGTCACCCCAAAGATAGTATATGGTAAAAAAAAAAAAAATGCACACCTAACTCAATAAACAACCCAAACCTTCACAGTGCATTTCAGACTAACTAGCTAACTAAGTAGCAGCGTTCTTTTAGAGCTGAAATGTAACTTTTGATGGCAAATCAACAAACTTAAGACGTGCACAGAAATACAGCAGCATCTCACGCTGCCTCCTGTACAGGGGCTCTCTCCTACAGAGTGTTTAATCCAGGTTTTTATTTGTCAAACAGGGAGCATTTAGTTCATTAATTACAAGGGCATTTCTGCTGTTAGCTGGGGGGCTGGAGCTAACTTATTGTTACTATCAGTAGTGATGAATACTTACTCTCTTGAAAAAACTTTGTATGTCCATTCTTGTTCACGTTCTTCTCCTAACGCTGCTCTAGTCCGTTATGTGTGCTCCTCCCGGTAAACACATGCTGCAGGTACCAGCAGCCTAGGTTGCAGGGAAAATGCGGACTGGATTTCAGTGATGTGGGCGTGCTCCATATGAACAAGTGGAATGGACTGGATAACGACGCACTGACTCGGACTCTCTACCTTCCACTATGAAGAGAAGGGAAACTAAGATTTATGATCATATTTAAGTTGATATTGACTGGCTATATGATTATTTATTTAAACTCATATTCTGGCCACACTGGGGGGCTGAAGCCCCCCTAAAATAGACCTAATGACACCACTGCTGATGTTATTTTGTTTTTATTTGCCCAAGCTTTGAAGTATCTGTCTTTGAAATGTATGCTTGCACTGTACTAGATCAATGTTGTTGGGTTCACAGGAAGATAGTAACAAGGCAGTAAAAAGAGATACAATTATTTTCTTACTGTCAGAGGTTAGTGAATGCACATATTTTGTTGACTTCTGTGACTAAACTTTACATTTAAACTCTGTCAGAAAGTAGATCAGCGCTTCAAGAGTGGTTGGCTGATGTGGACACCAAATCATGGTCTTCAGTAAAGACAGGGTATCTCTGATTAAAATCTTTATAGCTGTAATGTAATTTGACTGTCAGATTGAAAACCTTCACACCTTCCCTCTCAGCTTCACTGTTTTTGTAGTTACTGCTCCTGGGTTCACACCCTACTCCAGTGGTTTTCTAGTTATGTTCAGGTGCAGCATAGTCACTGACTGAATGACATTCAGAGGCTACATTTTGTTTAGAATGGATAAAGTGGACATTTAGAGCAATTTGCTCAATCGTTTATAGCCGGAAGACTCCTCCTCATACCTGTACAGAACCTATAAATAGTACAGAGGATTTTTTTTTCTATGGACACTTTTTAGCCTCACCAGACCAGGACAGTTACTTGAGGAAAAGTTCATATGCCAAAAAGGAACAAAAAAATCAGCTTTGTGCTAAACCACATTTACATCAAAAATAACAACATGGAGTTTTGTTGTCATTACTGCTGAGAGTAAAGAAAACAAACAAAAAAACAACAACGAAAAACCAATCAAGCTTATTTAAATTAATGAAAGTTAATCATACTGCTTCCTTAGTAATAAAATAAATTTTGATGAAAACAAGTTCATGTATTTGAAGCAAGTGCCACATTTGCAACGCTTTCCTCAGCAGTAAGAAAACTCACAGTGATAGTGTGGGAACAGTTAACATAACCTACTTACAGAGAGAGAAACTACTCCAAAACATCCTTGTTGACATGTTTGAAGCTGCCCTGGGCAACACAAGCTGCCGCTATGTGCATTTCATTACCAAGAGCAAACCCATTTTTAAATCCTGTTAAGGACTGTCAGTGAGATGTAAAGGGTTTGTTAACATGAGAGAGAAGTTTCATCTGAGTTCATGACTGTGTGGGGGGATCTGAGTGTGTGTGTGTGTGTGTGTGTGTGTGTGTGTGTGTGTGTGTGTGTGTGTGTGTGTGTGTGTGTGTGTGTGTGTGTGTGTGTGTGTGTGTGTGTGTGTGTGTGTGTGTGTGTGTGCGCACATACTGGAGCCAGTGCTTTGCTTCACAGGGGTCCAGGGTGGCAGGAGGGGACGTGGTGGGTGTAGCAGGGGTGGCAAAAACACCGCTAATGATGAGAGGGTAGTGGGGGGTGCAAAAAAATCCGCCAAAATAGCAGCAGATGTGGGAGAAAATGCACTGATTATAGCAGTGGAGGCCGCAGTGGCGTTCACAGCCCCGTCGTAAATGACGATGATGATGATGGCTGGGTTTGCTTGACAGATGAGGAAGAGTTTCACAAGTGGATCAGACATTTTGATGAGCCTGTTGGGTATCGTGGAGACAGGGATCTGACAAATTCTGAGCCAAACAATGCCATTTTGATCAATAAACATCAATAAAGTTATGTAATCCATATGTCCGCCACCTGATGACATCATAATATGCAAATTAGATGAGTGAGTTTACTCCCATCATAAACTTTGGGTCATACTGATGATTTTTCTCATTTACAGTTTACCTTTATCTCTAACCATTTTCAAGTTACAACCTTTTGAAAAAATGATATCAAAACTGAATATTTTATCGAAAAAACTCTGGCGCCTAAAGGGTTAAGAACTATTATGGAATGATCAATAGAAGTACAACAAGATTTATACATGTGTTTCATCGATTACCCCAAAGCGTTCGATACAGTAAAACATCAAGCAATAATCCAGATGCAAAAGGACATAAACATACAGTAAATGGAAAGGATTTATAAATGATAAAATACCTCTATTGGCAAGGTGCAGCAGTGAAATTAAACAATGTAATTGGTGAAGAACAACCAATGAAATGAGGACTCAGACAGGGATGTGTGCTATCACCTAATTTGTTCTTCTTGTATGGTGAAAATATCATGAGGAAAATACAAGGCTTACCAGGAGTAACCATCAGAGGTTATAGCATAAATAAGATACGATATGCAGCCGTAGTATCCAGATATAGATAGGTATACAGGTATACAGAGAGCCAAAAACTTGGTCTGTCTTTAAACAAAAAGAAAAACAGAAGTAATGGTAATTCCAAACAAAAATGTCATCCCAACCTGTAACATAGAAGTTCAATTCAATTCAGTTTTATTTATATAGCACCAGTTACAGTCAAATTGCCTCAAGATGTTTTACAGAACCCATATGCCTGAAACCCCCAGAGCAGCCCAAAGGTGACAGTGGCAAGAAAAACAGCCTTTTAACAGGGAAAAAAAAACCTCAGCAGAACCCGGCTCTTTATGTGGGGGGACCATCTGCCTGCTGGCCGGTGGGTTGAGGGACAGAAGAGGCAGAGATGTAGAGGAAGAGAGGTAGAGAGGTAGAAAGGGAAGTAGACCAAGAAGTACTGAAGCAGGTTCATCATTTCAAATTTCTCGGTTCATGGATAACACCAGATGGAAGATGAGAAATATACATCAAATGTAGAGTAGCAATGGCTAGAACAGCATTTATGAAAATGAAAAATATACTGACAAATAAAAAAAATAGCAATTAGCATCTGTATGAGGACTCTCAGCTTTAATGTCCTGCCAGTTCTGATGTACGGATAATGAATCTTGGAACATTGACAATAAAATGTCGAACAAAACTACTGCAGCAGAGATGTGGTCGTACAGACGCATGCTACGTATATCTTACACGGACAGAATTACCAATGAAGACATTTTAAAAACACTAAACACAAATATACACTACTGAACAAAATTAGGAAACGGCAAGCAAAATTTTTTTGGGCTGATCTTAAGGAAGAAGACGCTGGACTACATCGTCACAACTGGACAAATTAACGGGAAGAGAGGCAGACAGAGAATGAAAATGATAGATGAACTTACATCATGGCCACACACCGAACGGGCAACAGTCACAATTCAGAGAGCAAAAGATCGGAGGAGCTGGAGGGAAATGATGACCTATGCTGAATGGCATGGCACTTAATTGATTGTAAGTGAAGAAGTTAAGGATGAAAAGATATGCAAACACACAAATGAACAGTAGGTTCGAAAATTTGGGGTTACAAATGTCCTTATTTTTGAAAGAAAAGTTTGTATTTTTTTCAATGGAAATAGTTATGTAGGATATAAAATGAAATTGACTGTAGTACATGGAACACTTTACTTCACTCTTAGTTGTATAAATATTGAAAACACGATTATTTATGAGCGATGAACAAACCAAGACCAAAAGAGGAAGAATCCGCTCAGATGGGGTGCCTGAAGTTCTGACCAGGAAAACGGGCGTGACAACGTCGTAACAGGTAGTCGCAATCTTAGAATTCTTTTTCGACTTTCTTTATACAGCATCTTAGTAAGCATAATTTAATACAGTGACGCCTAGTGGCTTAAAGATGTATTGAAACACACACACACACACACACACATGTTTGTACTTCTATCTTAGTGAGGACATCCATAGGCGTAATGCATTTCCTAGAGCCTTACCCTAACCTTAACCATCACAACTGATTGCCTAAACTTAATCCTTACCCTAACCCTAACCAAACCTCAATTCATACCTGTTCTCTATAAACAAGTCTTCACCCTCAAACATGGCTGTTTCAAAGTGAGGACCGGCCAAAATGTCCTCACTTTGTAAAAATGTCCTCACTTTGATAGTTAAATGCAGAAAATGGTACTCACCATGTAGCAAGTACAAGAACACACACACACACACACACACACACACACACCAAAAATATAAATGCAACACTTTTGATTTTGCTCCCATTTTTTGAGATGAACTCAAAGATCTAAAACTTTTTCCACATACACAATATCACCATTTTTCTCAAATATTGTTCACAAATCTGTCTAAATCTGTGATAGTGAGCACTTCTCCTTTGCTGAGATAATCCATCCCACCTCACAGGTGTGCCATATCAAGATGCTGATTAGACACCATGATTAGTGCACAGGTGTGCCTTAGACTGCCCACAATAAAGGGACACTCTGAAAGGTACAGTTTTGTTTTATTGGGGGGGTCCACTCCTCTTCAATGGCTGTGCGAAGTTGCTGGATATTGGCGGGAACTGGTACATGCTGTCGTAACGCAATGTGATATTAATAATGCAGCAGCACAATCCACCTGCATGTTGTAATTCTGTTCCCTTGTGCCCCATTCCAAGCAGTTTTCTTGAAAGTCTTCATGCCATATATCATGCAAACAACACTGGTATCCATTTTACATGTATTTTGTGACCTCTTTGCAGGTACACCATCGACTCAATAAAACTACACTGTGTCAAAGTCTGCCTGGATGTTTTTCTGATTCAGAGACCAAACAGCAGCCTCACAGTGGAGCGGTCCACAGTTTCCAAGCCTGAAGAAGCACAAGGCCAAGAGCTTAGAGCTTAGAGCACTGCAAGCAGTTTTTCACTGCTCAAGGGGATTACTTCAAAGCAGATGGCAGCCAAACTTAAAGTAAGTATAGTTTTTGCCTTCTATAGACGCAGTCTCTTAACCTTTTGATCACATGTTATACTATTGATTTTACAACAGAATATAAAATATACTGTAGTGATAGGACGGCATTAATGAATGTACTTTACCGTGTAAAAATTTAAAACATTTACTCACATAGCTCATCTTCAGCGTTTGAAGGTGGAGCTAATGTTAATGTGACCACTACAGAGTCTTTTAGGGATGTGCCTGTGGTTTCTAATGTACATCTGGTGAACAAAACATTTGTGTGTTTCTTGGTTTCTCATTAACCCTTTAAGCTTCAGTCAATTCCAGCCATTTTCAGTACAAAAAAATCGCTAATATTCTATTTGTAAATAAAAATATGACGAGAAATAGGGAATATTGGACGCACATTGCGAGGTGCATTTCCTTGAAAACGACCGATTCGTGGAGTATATACCGACTTCAAGACATGTTTTGGACAAAATATTTTACTGGCTTGTTTCGTCTGGATGTCCAAGGTTGGATTATGAGCGTTTTTTGTGGAATATTTTCATCTGTGTGTAATAATGAACCCGGAAATGTGAGTCGCGCTGTGTACGTTGAAGCCGTGTACCGAGAACGGATGGATGGATATTCGTTTTTGTCGGACAAATGTGTTTATATTACCCGCTGTGGTAATCACATCTGAGAGTGGTTTATACCGGCAGATTCATGAGAATCTAAGCTTTCCATCGGCGTATAGTGTTTGTATAATCGCGTTTGCAGTTTCAGACATTTAGCAAATTGCTTATGCAGATCTCAAAGTGTACCGCGGGCGGGACACTGAAGCGCAACTGAAGCGCAACGGGTTAACAGATGTGTAATGAAAGGATATCAAGTCACTTATCGTGCTCAGTCAAAGACAGTAAAGGGCGCTCTAACAGGGAGCACAACAAATGGTCTCACAGCCAAATCAATTCAAAATCCAATTTTATTTAGTTTCAGTTGTAATAAGCACTTACAAAATGATACAGCTCTGGCTTGTTAGTGTGCTGTTGGTCTGTAGGGTCATGGCTGGATCCTTCAAACTTTTCACCAACAGTTTGAAAAATAAAATTTTCTCAATTTGTTTACAAGTAATCAGACCTGAAAAGTCTGCTCCAACTTTAAATTCCACACAGTAAACATCCAAACCAAACATTTTAAACTTCCATTTGGCTAAACACAGATCATACACAGATTAACACCGAACTATTATGTAGGCCATGACTAAACATAATAGTTACGCACATTTTTTTTTTATATCCACATAAAAGACGTACAAAAACACCAGATTTCTTCATTTAATGATTGAATGGCTCATACATGTTTCATTTCTTTGTTCTCTTTTCATTTCCATCTCACCACCAGCCTCTTCTCCTGCATCCCCTCTCCAAGTCGAGCTTGGTAAACAACTTTTAGTGGTATTGGTATTTCCACCATAAACAACCTTCCCAGAAGCACTGAAATTGAAATAGTAGATTTGTGAAAAACACAGTCACATCGGCAGAGAAAATAACACAGAGAGGAGGGAGGAGGAAGGGTGGAGGGAAAGTCTGCTGTGTCTCTTGCTGTCCAGTTCAGCTGCAAAGATTTTAATGAGCAGCCGGTGAAGTCCTCCTTACCAAGAGGAGGGTGTGAAACAATGGCAGAGGAAGGAAGGAAGAGTCCTATGGATGCTTTAATAGTTTGTGAGGTATGTCAGTTGAGATGCTACAGACTAAACAATTGGTCAAGTTTGGATGACATAATGGAGGGATGAGAAGACATGAGGGAGTGGAGACAGTTTCTGCCTTTGCTCGTTGTCCTTCACTCCTCAACTGCTTTCTTTTCACAGCTGTATCCTTTAGAACACTGTGGACACTAGGGTATGGTAAAATTCACAGATTTACCTCAGTGCGCCAACATAAGCATAAGTCAGGAGATTATATATTTACAAAACAACACTGCATAAACTTGTACCTTAATTTTTTTCTTCTTTAATACTGACATTTTGCCATTTATATTTAGTTGGTTGCACACTGGGGAAGTTATCAGCTGTAACCTTGTCATCCATCCTTGCAGACTGCTTTCTACAGGCCACATTCATTCAACATCTTGGTCTTTACAATATTTGCCTATTTACATAAAACACTACAAGAAAAGCCTTCAATGCTGAAAGTAAAACGTGAAGAAGTTGGTTCAAAATGCAATTTGTGTAATGGTTTCAGAGTTCATTTTCATTTATTGTGTTCATCACTGCTAGTTGATATTCAACCACTGACGTTTGGTGCAGTTTCAGTCTTAGTCTTAAACAGAGACAAATAAAGATGAAAAATACCTGCAGTTTATTTGTATTTTATGAATTTATACTTTGATTCTTGCCATATTTTCCTTAAAGTCATAGTATTTCACACAATAGGCAGTAGGAAACATGAAGGTGTGTGTACATATGGTAAGAAGTGGATTGTGTGGTTTGGCATCCACTCCATCCGCCTGGTGGCAGAAAGTGCATCCTTCTAGTCACCAGTTCCATCTGGGAAAATTTAAAATGGGATCATGTCAAAATAGCTAAATGCAGATGGACAAAACCAGATGAAGACATAATATTACTTTGCAGCAGGAGGGACCTGCAACGGGTGGTGAGAGCAGCAGACCGAGTGATTGGGACCACACTACCTTCCCTGAGAGACATATTCACAGCCAGGGGAATCATCAGAGACCTCTCACACTCAGGACACTCCCTTTTCTCCCCCCTCCCTTCAGGAAGATGTTACAGTGCACTTAGTCAAAACCAAAAGACTCAAAAACAGCTTTTACCCACAAGCTGTCAAATGTCTTCTCCATCCCTCCGAATGATAATATCACATATCTACAAATGCAATATTTATGCTTAACTGTAGAATGTATGGTTGCATAGAATTTTCATATCTCTGGTCCATATTTGCTCTTATGTACATATTTTAGTTGTAAATATTTTTAATCTGTGTTTAATAATGCATCATGTTATGTGACAATCAGCATTTGTTTGTCTGTCTGTGTGCAACAATACCGAATAAAGGAATAATGGATTTGGATGAAATTTTCAGAAAAGGTCAGACATGACACAAGGACCAAGTGATTTGATTTTGCAACAGAGAGCTCAGTGGTGGCCAGGTTGACTGGAGCAGTCTGGAGGTTCACATCCCCTACCTGGGGGACGGTTTCTGAGTCCTCACTCTGGAGGTTTTCTTGGAGGGTCCAGATCCTCAATCCAGAGGATTCCTGGAGGGAAGGCAAGCTGCTCTTCAGATGTACCATGGTCAGAGCATGATTCCAATCACCAGGAAGATAGTCAGTAGGCTCAGACATCGAGTGCAGTGTGGAGCCGCTCTTTATTGCCGCTGATGGATGAGCTGCAGGTGTGCATCTTCTACAGCTGTTCTGCATCCACGCTGAACTCCAGCAGCACCGATGCAGCAAGTAGAGAGACACCTGCAGCAGAGAGGCAGAGGGCAGTAAAGACCTCCCTTTACGGTCAAAATCCTGGCTGTGACAGTGGCATGCGTCACTTCACCTATGACAACAAGTGAACACTACATCAGCTGCCTGTTGACGATCACATGATTGTGATCCTACTACAAATTGACCCTTGTGGACTTAGCGGGACTTATTTGTCAGAAATGATACAAGGAACAGTTGATTAATTTGTGTGTGTGTGTGGGGGGGGTTCTGAGTCCCAATAATTCCCGCTGCATATTTAGGTCACCTGATTTGGTAATTTGCATGCCTGTGCTCATCGCAAGGTCTTTTTTTTTAGCAAAGATTTCATACGTCGGAAATGATACAAAGACTTAGCAGCCTTGGTGGGGTACTGCACTCTCTGAGTGCTTTTCTTGTTTATCCTTTAATGCTGCTAATACAGAAAGTGCCAAATTTGATTTTCATTATTTTTGTACCAGTGACAATAAAGACCTATTCTATTCTATTCTATTCTATTCTATTTCAAGCCCAAATGCCAATGTCACGAATTGCGGGTGGTGTGAACCCATGCAGCAGGCAACAGACAGGCAGGTTAATTTAATAAGAATTTATTAAACAAAAATACTAAACAATAAAGTACTCCATAAGGGAGGTACAAAGGAATAAGCAGGAGGGGACAAAACGAAACTAGACTAAACTAAGGACGACAGTTCGGGACCGTGATGGGGGGTTAACTAAACTAAAAACGAGGAGAGGCAACTCACGAATGTCCGGGGAGGGGTGTCGGGAGACTGGGCAGAGGCAGAGCCGATGAACCAGAGGAGGGGATGCGGTGCGGATGACGGGGCAAACAGACTGGGAACTGATACCAGAGTTTTGCTGAGCAGAGGAGGGGTGATGAACAGGTGACGTAATCCGTAAAGCCAGTGAGCGGGGTGCTCGCAGCGGGGTGTAGCGTGCAGGGTGCAGAGAGTGGATTGAGCCGGCAAGGTCTTTCACAAAAAGCAGAGTCCAGACAACAGAGTGTGTAAGCCAGGGTGTAGTATGCAGCGGGGGTGGCAGATGAGGTGATCCGTTTATCCAAGGAGCAGTGTGCTCACAGCAGGGTATGGTGTGTCTCGGGCAGGAACACGATGCAGGAGGTATGTGGTAGGTATGTGGCAATGACGCAGCACTGGAGCTGAGGAGCGAGCCAGGCTTTATACTGAGCTGATTGTTCATGATTGTCATTGCGCTCAGCTGTGCTTCTCCCCAGCTGTTCCTAATTAACTGCATCAGATCACTGGCACAGGAGGGAGTGTGACAGCCAAATTCACTTTTTTAATATCAAAAATATCAACACAGAGATCATGGCTTCAGATCTCCCACTGTTCACCTCTGCAAACCTCTCATCTGCCAGTGAGTCAGTTGAGTTTTACATCAGATCTCTTTGCAGTCTCCTGGATCTCCACGCCCCTATCAGAACCAGAACAGGAGCTTTTGCCCGCTCTTCCCCCTGGTACAGCAGTGAGCTACGGCAAATGAAGGCGACTGGTTGTGTCCTTGAGCGACGCCTGAAATCATCTGGACTCTCTACATTCTTAAACTCCAATCACTCACAGAAAACACGGAAGAACAGTGTATCAATATCTTACCTTTATCAAAGCCAAAATCAACACCATCCGTTCCCATCTGTCTCGCTCTCTTGCCCCTCCTGCCCTGCTTGCCAGCCCACAGCCAGGGACCTCTTACCCCTTTCACTGTTTCTCCAAGGTTTCACAGCATGAAATTAAGTTCAACATCAAGAAAATGAAATCATCCACCTGCATACTGGACCCCTTTCCCACATTCCTGATAAAATCAGATCTCTCTGCCATAAGTCCTCTTTTCACAAAAACAATAAACCGCTCCCTCCAGTCCAATTATGTTCCATGTGAGCTTAAAACTGCTGTCATTAAACCACTTCTCAAAAAACCCACCCTGGTTCCAGAAGCCCTTACCAGCTACAGGCCCATTTCCAATCTCCCGTTCCTTTCAAAGGTAATGGAAAAAGTTGTTGCTGCCCAACTTCAGGACCATTTACATCAACACAATCTCTTTGAAAAATTCCAGTCAGATTTCGACTCTGCCCACAGCACTGAGACATCAGTGGTCAGGGTCACAAATGACCTTTTGATGGTGGTGGATGCTGGCTCTCCTTCACTCCTTATCCTCCTCGACCAAACAGCAGCTTTTGCTGCTATTGATAACCATAATCCTCGTCAATCGCCTCCACCTTGACATAGGACTTTCTGGTAGTGCTTTGGACTGTTTAAGTCATACCTATCTGGAAGGACTGAGTATGCCAGCCTGGGAAGAGCAAAGTCCCAGACACTTCCTGTCACCTGTGGTGTCCCCCAAGGGTCTGTTCTCAGTCCAACCCTATTCATTTTATATATGCCCCCCCTTGGCCGTGTCATCAGCTGGCATGGAATCTCTTTCCATTACTACACTGATGACACAGCTTTATCTCAGGACTGTCCCAAACCCATCTGTTCCCTGCGGTCTTCATCATCACTGCCATCATCATTATCATCATCTTCATCAGCACTGTCCACCCTCACCACCTGCTTGGAGGAGACAAAGGTCTGGATGAGTCAAAACTTTCTCCAGCTAAACAGTTCCAAAACTGAAGCCATTTTTGTCGGAACTCCTCATCAGGTCCAAACATCTTCCATAACCACCATCACCATTTCTGGACAAGACATTCCCATCTCAGGGAATGCAGGTCTTCAGTTTTGCACCTCAAAAATACTGCCAAACTCCATCCCACCCTCACGCTTTCTGATATAGAAAAACTCATCCATGCTTTTGTCTCCTCCAGACTGGACTATTGCAGCACACTGCTCATTGGGATCCCAAGCAAGAGCCTGCAAAAGCTCCAGTATATTTAAAACAGCGCTGCTAGGATCCTGATGAGAGTGTGGAAGCAACATCATATCACACCCGTCCTCCGTTCACTCCACTGGCTCCCCATATCCTCCAGAATTCACTGCAAAATCGCTCTTCTCACCTATCAATGGCAATACTCCTAGAACTCATCTGTCTTCAATCATCAAAAAGAAACCTCCACAGACACTGGATATTTTTTTTAAAAGACCTTTCTTTTTAGCAAAGCTTTTAATTAAACATGCCCCTAAGTGTTTCTATTATTTATTCTTATTTTATCTGATTGCTTTGTTTTTATTACATGATTGTTTTGTTTTTATCAGTTTTTTGTGTGAAATGTAGCACTTTGAGATTTTGCCTAAATGAAAGTGCATTACAAATAATTGTATTGTTATTATTATTGTTTGTATTATTATTAATTGTTATTGTTATTATTATTATTATTATATTCATCTGTTTTAGTTCTGCAAAATTACAAGATTCTGCTCACAGTTACTATTACCAAAACCTCTTATCATTTTCCAGAATGCCAGCAATCCAGTGAGATCAAACTGGTCTAAAGTACGGCAGTTTAAAAAAAAAAATCTTAATGTTTAAGCATGAACCATAAACCAAGTACCAACAAAATGACTGGGTGAGTACAAAAATAAGATTTATATCCCAGTTTCTGCTGATGGTGTAAAAACAGTCTTAGCTCTTGCAGAAAGCTTCAACTTTATTTTTATTTTTTTCTTGAGATTTGAACTGCAATATTTAGGCAGTAGAGGAAGGCTAAAAGATGCAGGACAGATGTAAGGTGAAGCTTTAAAAAGTGAGATACATTTCCTCCTTGGCCACTTTTCTAATACATTGCATTGCCATTTGACATTATATGATTTTTGATGATGTCAAGGAAAGTAAAATAATTTTACATTCCAGAACTTTCCAAAAAAAAAAAACAGAAATCTTCTATTTGTGCTTTTGAATATGTACAGCTGTGTGCTGTTTACATGATTTCCGCCTGCTCATCAACTCAACACACTGCGCCGTCGCAGCCCATCGGCTTATTTGTCACCGTCTATTCAGAGATGAGCTGTGCTGTCCCGCCCCTTGAATTTTCCTAACATGTCCTGTTCTACTCCTCTTCCTACTCCACCTTCTCCTTTTCCTCCTCCTCCAGTATTTAGATGTACAGCCGGTGTGTAACTCATGTCTTGGTGATGACTAAACTCACAGCAATCCTGAAACCACACTCGGATGAATGCTCGACTCCTCCACTGTCTCTCTATTTCCCCATTCATTCAGCAAAGTGCTTTCACCGCTGTGTGTACTCACAGTGAATGCTTTTTCTTCTACCAAAAGTGCACTCTGCACTTGCAAAAAGAATCCTCATCAACTTTCAATGAATAACCAGTGAATGCGGTGGGGTTCACAGCGGGGATGGAAGTGGGGTAAAGGAAGAAACAAAAAAGCCAAAGGTAGAAGCACAACATGCTGGTAGGCAAAGCGCGAGGAAAGCAGACCTAGACGAAGTAGGAAGGTTGGTGTTGTAGAGCTGCTGTTCTTGTGGTCCACCTTCCTGCCTGGCGCTCGGCTGTGCCATGAAGTGTGTGTTTGTTTCTCGCTCTTACCATACATTGGCATAGAGTAAAGGTACACAAGTCTTATTCCTGAATGACACAGAAAAAAGAGATTTAAGGCTGCAGCAAGCCTGATGGTAAGGCTGCAAGTCTGAGCTCCTCTCCAACACATACACAAACTCACACACAGCAACCCAATGACCCCTCAACCTTAATCATACTGCACAATCCCTACACACACACACACACACACACACACACACACACACACACACACACACACACACACACACACACACACACACACACACAAATACCAGCTATTCCCCCATTTAAGACATATAGCCTCGAGGGCCTCAAACCCAATTAGCCAGGAATGTGAGCTACATATACGGTAATGGTGGCACTGTGTCACTGTCAGCTGTGTTAGCGCTGGACAAACACTCCAAACAGAGTAGCCGACCAGCAATCTGAGACTATACTCTGGAGCACAGAGAGAAATGAAGGCAGATCTGGCCTACAAACTCAACGCAGAGTAGGAACT